>NC_057802.1:223029755-223242110 GCF_018294505.1 Triticum aestivum
CGGCGGCGCGGCGTACGGGCGCCACGTGGCACGCCGCAGTTGGGCGAGGGCGGCGGCGGCTTTTGTCCAGCCGGACCGGACGTGTCCAGCGGCGCGGGGTGGAAGAGACTAGGGTTTGATTTGTGAAAATTTCGGAGGGCGGTGTTTTATAGGTAGAGGGAGCTAGGAGACTCCAAATGGAGTGCGGTTTTCGCCCACACGATCGTGATCGAACGACCGAGAGCATGGAGGGGACTTAGGTGGGTTTTGGGATGTTTGGAGGGGGTTTTACTGCATCACACAAAAGGACTTTGCGGTTACCCGGTTAACCGTTGGAGCATCAAACGACCTCCAAATGGAACGAAACTTGACAGGTGGTCTACCGGTGTTATACCAAGGCCACTTGGCAAGACTCGGTCCATTCCAAGAACGTTCAACACCCGCTCATGAAAAGAAACAAGAGGGGGTGCGCCGGTGCATGTGGGAGTGCCGGATTGCAAAACAGACACCGGGGAAAATGCTCGGACGCATGAGACGAACACGTATGCAAATGAGATGCACATGATGACATGATATGAGATGCATGACATGAACAAAAAGCAAAACAAAAACAAAACCCGACCACGAAGGGAATATCATAACACATAGCCGAAAATGGCAAGAGCTGGAGTTACAAATATGGAAAGTTATATCCGGGGTGTTACAAGAACCAAGCAACACAACGTAAACAGCCCATGCACACAAATAACAACACCTCGCAACCCGACCTGTTAAAGGGGTTGTCAATCCCTTTCAGGTAATGGCGCCAGAAATGGTGCGTGGACGGGAGAAAGTTGTAATAGATTGAATAAATAGATCACAAATAAAATAAAGTGCAGCAAAGTATTTTTGTATTTTTGGTTTAGTAGATCTGAAAATAAATGCAAAGGAAAAGTAGATCGCAAAGGCAAATATATGAGAAAGAGACCCGGGGGCCGTAGGTTTCACTAGTGGCTTCTCTCGAGAAAATAGCAAATGGTGGGTGAACAAATTACTGTTGAGCGATAGAATTTCAAATAATCATGACGATATCTAGGCAATGATCATTATATAGGCATCACGTCCAAGATTAGTAGACCGACTCCTGCCTGCATCTACTACTATTAATCCACACATCGACCGCTATCCAACATGCATCTAGTGTTTTAAGTTCATGGAGAAACAGAGTAATGCAATAAGAACGATTACATGATGTAGACAAGCTCTATCTATGTAGAGATAGACCCCATCATTTTATCCTTAGTAGCAACGATACATACGTGTCGGTTCCCCTTCTGTCACTGGGATCAAGCACCGTAAGATCGAACCGACTACAAAGCACCTCTTACCATTGCAAGATAAATAGATCAAGTTGGCCAAACAAAACCCAAATATCGGAGAAGAAATACGAGGCTATAAGCAATCATGCATAAAAGAGATCAAAGAAACTCAAATACTTTGATGGATATAAAAAGATATAATTTATCATAAACTCAAAGTTCATCAGATCCCAACAAACACACCGCAAAAGAGTTACATCATATGGATCTCCGAGAGACCATTGTATTGAGAATTTGGCGAGAGAGAGAAAGCCATCTAGCTACTAACTATGGACTCGAAGGTCTACAAAGAAATACTCACGCATCATCAGAGAGGCACCAATGGAGGTGGTGAACCCCATTCGAGATGGTGTCTAGATTGGATCTGGTGGTTCTAGACTCTGCGGCGGCTAGATCAATAATTCGTTGAGTCCCCTACGGTTTTGGGAATATTGGGGTATTTATAGAGCAAAGAGGCGGTCCGGAGGCACCCGAGGTGGGCACAACCCACCAGGGCGCGCCTGAGCCTCCTGGTGCGCCCTGGTGGGTTGTGCCCTCCTCGGGGCAGCCCCAGGCGCAGCCAGGGCCCATTATGTTCCTTCTGGTCCAAAAAAATCTCCGTGAAGTTTCATTGCATTTGGACTCCGTCTGATATTGATTTCCTACGATGTAAAAAACATGCAGAAAATAGCAATTGGCACTTGGCACTATGTCAATAGGTTAGTACCAAAAAATGACTATAAAATGATTATAAAACATCCAAGATTGATAATATAATAGCATAGAACAATCAAAAATTATAGATACGTTGGAGACGTATCAGCATCCCCAATCTTAACTCCTACTCGCCTCGAGTAGGTAAGTGATAAAATCAGAATTTTTGATGTGCAATGTTGCCTAACATGTCATATCATATTCTTTTCTTTATAGCATGGACATTTGGACTTTTATATATGTTGTTCAAAGCAATAGTTTAGTTTTGACATGATAATTTAGATACTCAAGCATATCAACTAGCAACCATGTCTTTCAAAATATCAATGCTAAAATAAGTTACCCCTAGCCCATCATGCTCAACCATTGATCCATTCATGAAACACACCCGTATATTAGCTACAACCAATACTCAAGTACGATCATATTGCCTCCTAGTTGCTGCTTTTATAAGAGAAAATGGAGACTCAAATTCAAAATAAAAATTTCATAAAGTAAAAGAAAGGTCCTTCGCAGAGGGAAGTAGGGATTTGTAGAGGTGCCAGAGCTCAAAGCGAAAAACTTAGAGATAAAAACATTTTGGGAGGTGTACCCATCCCACCAACGAAAACAACTTAGAGTTCCCACACTTGCATACTAGATATATCATAGGCAGTTCCCAAACAGAAAATAAAGTTTATTCCTTTTTCCACAATACTTTCACTTTCCATTGCTAGCCGTATCCACGGTTGCCTTCCATACCAACACTTTCCAAGGAATTTATTATTTGACAACGTAAAGTAAATTCTTTTTTTCATTTCGGGACTGGGCATCCCTAAAACCATTTCCTTACTCTCGTGCAATGAAAAGTGAATAAGCACTCATCTTGAGAATAACACATCCAGCATGGAAAATATTAGCCACCCCTCACCGCTCCGCGAGCAAAATGAACACACAAAAGACAAGTTTATTTTGAAAATGTGAGATGGCACATGCAAATTTTCTTAGAACGACAAAAGAATACCGCATATAGGTAGATATAGTGGACTCATGTGGCAAAACTGGTTTAAAGGATTTTGGATGCACAAGTAGAGATCATACTTAGTGCAAAATGAAGGCTAGCAAAAGATTGAGAAGCGACCAACCAAGAAACGAATAATCTCATAAGTGAGCATTAAGCATAATTAACACCAAATAATGCACCACAAGTAGGATATAATTTCATTGCATAACTATTGACTTTCGTGCTTGCATAGGGAATCACAAACCTTAACACCAATATTCTTACTAAAGCATAATTACTCATCAGCACAACTCACATATCACATCATCATATCTCAAAAATATTACTAAGAATCAAGTTTAATTTGTCCAATGATCTTCATGAAAGTTTTTATTATATCCTTCTTGGATATCTATCACTTTGGGACTAATTTTCATGTGTTGCTTTTTATAAGCTCAAACAAATATAAGTGAAGATCATGAGCATAAATTTTTTGCTTTCTCTCAAAATAATTTAAGTGAAGCAATAAAGAATTTATTGAAAATTTTACTAACTCTCAAATAAATCTAAGTGAAGCAAGAGAGTATTTCTTCAGATATACTAAAGCACACCAAGCTCAAAAAGATATAAGTGAAGCACTAGAGCAAGTCCATAGCTCATAAAAATTTAAGAGAAGCATAGAGAGCAATTCTAACAAGTTATAACATAATTTTGGCTCTCTCAAATAGGTGTGTCCAGCAAGGGATCAAGACTTAAAACACAAAATAAAACAAGCAAAGACTCATATCATACAAGACGCTCCAAGCAAACACATAGTATGTGACGAATAAAAGTATAGCCTCGATTAAAATACTGATGGTCGTTAGAAGAAAGAGGGGATGCCACTCGGGGGCATCCCCAAGCTTAGTTGGTTCCTCATTTTTGGATAATAGCTTGGGATGCCAGGGCATCCCCAAGCTTAGGCTCTTCTTGTTGGGGAACGTAGTATTTAAAAAAAATCCTACGATCACGCAAGATCTATCTAGGGGAAGCATAGCAACGCGCGGGGAGAGTGTGTCCACGTACCCTCATAGACCGAAAGCGGAAGCATTTAGTAACGCTGTTGATGTAGTCGACCGTCTTCGCGATCCAACCGATCCAAGTACCGAACGCACGGCACCTCCGCGATATGCACACGTGCAGCTCGGTGACGTCCCTCGAACTCTTGATCCAGCTGAGGCCGAGGGAGAGTTTCGTCAGCACGACGGTGTGGTGACAATGATGATGAAGTTACCGGCGCAGGGCTTCGCCTAAGCACTACGACGATATGACCGAGGTGTAAAACTGTGGAGGGGGGCACCGCACACAGCTAAATATCAACTTGTGTGTCTATGGGCTGCCCCCTGGCCACGTATATAAAGGAGGGGGGAAGAGGAGGCCGGCCTAGGAGGGGCGCGCCTGTAGGGAGAGTCCAAGTAGGATTCCCAATCCTAGTTGGAGTCCCCTTCCTTTTCCAAGAGGGGAGAGAGGGAAGGAGTAGGAGAGGGAGAAGGAAAGAGGGGGGTGCCGCCCCCTCCCTAGTCCAATTCGGACCAGCCCATGGGGGGGCGCGGCCTCCCCTTGTGGCCCTTCTCTCCTTTCCACTAAGGCCCATGAAGGCCCAATACCTCCCCCGGCGAATTCCCGTAACTCTCCGGTATTCCAAAAAATACCCGAACCACTCAGAACCTTTCTGATGTCCGAATATAGCCTTCCAATATATAGATCTTTACGTCTCGACCATTTCGAGACTCCTCGTCATGTCCGTGGTCTCATCCGGGACTCCGAACAAACTTTGGTCATCAAATCACATAACTCATAATACAAATCGTCATCGAACGTTAAGCGTGCGGACCCTACGGGTTCGAGAACTATGTAGACATGACCGAGACACATCTCCGGTCAATAACCAATAGCGGAACCTGGATGCTCATATTGGCTCCTACATATTCTACGAAGATCTTTATTGGTCAAACCGCATAACAACATACGTTGTTCCCTTTGTCATCGGTATGTTACTAGCCCGAGATTCAATTGTCGGTTTCACCATACCTAGTTCAATCTCGTTACCGTCAAGTCTCTTTACTCATTCCGTAATGCATCATCCCGCAACTAACTCATTAGTCACATTGCTTGCCAGGCTTATAGTGATGTGCATTACCGAGAGGGCCCAGAGATACCTCTCCGACAATCGGAGTGACAAATCCTAATCTCGATCTATGCCAACTCAACAAACACCATCGGAGACACCTGTAGAGCATCTTTATAATCACCCTATTATGTTGTGACGTTTGATAGCACACTAAGTGTTCCTTCGGTATTCGGGAGTTCCATAATCTCATAGTCATAGGAACATGTATAAGTCATGAACAAAGCAACAGCAATAAACTAAACAATCATAGTGCTAAGCTAACGGATGGGTCATGTCCATCACATCATTAGAGAATGATGTGATCCCGTTGATCAAATGACAACACATGTCTATGGCTAGGAAACATAACTTTGCTTAACGAGCTAGTCAAGTAGAGGCATACTACGGACACTCTGTTTGTCTATGTATTCACACATGTACTAAGTTTCCGGTTAATACAATTCTAGCATGAATAATAAACATTTATCATGATATAAGGAAATATAAATAACAACTTTATTATTTCCTCTAGGGCATATTTCCTTCAGTCTCCCACTTGCACTAGAGTCAATAATCTAGTTCACATCGCCATGTGATTTAACACCAATAGTTCACATCGTCATGTGATTTAACACTCTATAGTTCACATCGCCATGTGACCCATACCCAAAGGGTTTACTCGAGTCAATAATCTAGTTCACATCTCCATGTGATTAACACCCAAAGAGTACTAAGGTGTGATCATGTTTTGCTTGTGGGAGAAGTTTAGTTAACGGGTCTGGCACATTCAGATTCATATGTATTTTGCAAATTTCTATGTCTACAATGCTCTGCACGGAGCTACTCTAGCTAATTGCTCCCACTTTCAATATGTATCCAGATTGAGACTTAGAGTCATCCGGATCAGTGTCAAAACTTGCATTGACGTAACCCTTTACGACGAACTTTTTGTCACCTCTGTTGAGGATATAACCATTAGAGTCACCCGCCCAGGAGGAGCCGGGTTACATCATAATGACCATCACGTGAAGCCCAGTACCAAGCTTGAGGATGACGGTTCAGTAGTGGGCTTAAGACCCGGAGGCGGCTCAAGGCCTGTAGTGATAAACCGCCGTTATGGCAAGACTTGTAGTGTAAGGCAAGAATAGTTAAGAGTCCGAGCCGGACACTGTTATAAGCCGGCTGGGACTCTGAGAGCCGCTGGACGTCAACCTCTCTATATAAAGGGACGACCCGGCGGCGGTTCAGGACGAGAAAGATCAGATCGATAGCCAAGCAGAGCGGTTTAGCTCCTTGTCATCGAAACCCTAAGTAATACCACCTCAACTGGACGTAGGCTTTTACCTTCACCGTAAGGGGCCGAACCAGTATAATCCTCGTGTCCTTTGTCCCGTTTAACCCCTTTAAGCTTCCTAGCTGCGATGGCTCCACGACTAAGTCCTTGCACGAGGACATCTGCCGTGACAATTCCACGACAGTTGGCGCCCACCGTGGGGCCAGCGCACGGTGGATTTGAGTTCTTGAAGGGCAGCTTCGAAGGGCTCAAGGGGTACGCTGTGGGCCGGATGACCAAGAGTCGTCGCGGCAAGCTCTACAGCGACGATGCAGGCTGGGGCCCCGACGCTGGCTCAATCGAGTACGGGTACCGGGTCCCCTTCAGCGGAATTCACGTTTTCATTCGCAAGATTGGCGAGCCGGGCCCTGAGCCGGCCCTCTGCGCCGACCCCATCGAGACGGCTCAGCGTGCAAGACCCGCTCGGACTCTGCCTGCTTTGAAGCGTGCTTTGGTGGGATGCATCCACGGAGGACTCTCTGAAGGATCTGGATCCGACGATGAGACGGCCGCTCGCTCTGACGGCGGGTCGTCCACAGACGAGACCAACTCGTTATATCAACTTCAAGATGGCAGGCTCAGGGGTGGTTCCGATGGCGACAGTATTCCGGACCCCTTTGAGCCGCCCAGCCGGGTTGGGATCTTCATGGCCGGTGCACAACCTGTTCAAAACCCTGTTGCTGGGGCAGGAGGCCCTGCGCACTCACCGGCTCAGGCGCTGATGGATCTCACAGATAAGATGACAGCCCTGTTAACTGCTACGGTCGTCCCAGCGGATCAAGCTCAGCATGATGCGGAGGTGGCACAGTTAAAGCTGGATATAGCAAGAGCCAAGGAAGACCTAGCAGCGGAAGGGATCAGGATGGCTGCAGAACGGGCGGCTCTCGACGCCCAGACTCAGCTGATTCAGGCGCAGTCTTTCCGGCTCACGATGGATCAGAACGCATCCAATGAGATCATGAGAAGGAGGCATCAAAAGGCTCAATCTCGACTCCCTCTGGTTTATGATCCTCGAAACCTTTTCAACACGCCTGGTGCAGGGCCCAGTAACCCGCCAGAGATCATGGCACCCGGGGCTGGGACGCCGCTTCAGCCACAAGTGATGGGGCCTCCCCGTATGAACACTACCCCGCCTCAGTACGTGCCAATACCACCGGGTCATTATGCCAACCCGTTGGAAAACATGGTCGCCGCGGCGGCGCGACTAGCGGCTCTCCCAATCGATGGCGACTCTCCAATGGCGGTCGAAACCCGCCGGGTCAGAGAACTTCTTCAGACGGCTTTGGCGCAACAGGAGGCATATTCATATAGCCGGGACAGGATTCACTCAACCCCTCGTCCGAGCCAGACCCCAAGTTATAGCAGACACATGGTCTCAGCGACCGGCTCAAGCAACGTCCGGTGCCATGACTTGCCAGCGGGACACGGCCCGGCTCATAACGGAGCCTTGAACGCAGTAGACCAAGACAGAGCACGGCAAGAGGCAGAGCAGGCGCCTCAGTTAACGGCTTACCAGCCCCTCCCGGTTTATCCGACGGCTTTCATAGAAGCGGGTATACCTACGAGGACCGAAGGTGTCCCTTGTCTGGTGCCGGCTCTCCGTAATGAACGTCTACCCAAGGATTTCAAAGGACCTAGGAAGGTGCCTAATTATATGACTGATTTACAACTTGGAGCATGGATCGAGAGCTACGAGATGGCTATGGAGTTGCTATAGGTCAGCGAAGCGGCAATGGCCAAATACTTCACCATGATGTTGGATGGAACTGCCCGCACTTGGTTGAAAGGACTGCCGCCTAATCCTATCGGGTCATGGGCAGAGTTAAAAGCCCGGTTCATCCAAAACTTCAAAGATACATGTAGGCAATCTATGTCAATTGTGGATTTGACTAACTGCAAGCAGCAGGAGGGTGAGTCTACAACCCATTGGATTGGCCGGGTCAAAGAGATAATACATTCATCTGATAAGATGGATGCCGGCTCTGCAGTCTTAATGTTGGAGCAGAATTGTCGTTTTGGGCCCCTGAAGATGAAGCTCGGGCGGCTCAAGCGCGATTGCAATGATATGGGTACGCTGATGGCGGCTCTGGTCAAGTACGCTGACTCTGATAGTACCAAGGATCCCGCGTCGGATGATGAAAGGACAGGGAAGGGAAAACGGAATGGCAATGGCAAGGGCCCTCAGCATAACCCGGCGAACCAGGGAGGTAACAAGCGTAAGGCTGATGGCAGTATGGAGTTTGTGGCCAACACCAATTCACAGGGTAACAACCACCGATGTAAGGGGAGACCACCTCCCCGAGCCGGCGGGTCAGGCCCGACGCTTGAGCAGTTGTTGAATGAGCCTTGTCCAAGGCATGGCTCTAGGGAAAAGCCGGCCACTCATCTATGGAAGGACTGCGCAATCATGAAGGCCTTCAAAAATTCCAATGCTTTTAATGGCAACAATGGCCCGGGCGGCGGCTCAGGCGCCGGCGGTTTTCATGGCCCGGGCGGCGGCTCAAATCCCAATTCTCAGAAATTCCAAGGGGGTTTTAATCAGCAATCTGGCCAGGGTAATCAGCAGCAGCAGCAGGGGGGTACCAGACCAATCCAAAGCAGCTCAATGGTGGACAGTATCATGTGTTCACTACCAGCCTGTGCAAGCGAGATCAGAAGCTTCATAGGAGGGCTGTAAATGCTGCTGAGCCGGCGATTCCCCGCTATTTAAGATGGTCTGAGCAGCCCATCATATGGAGATGGGAAGATCACCCTCCCCGGGTCGATAATCCGGGTCACCTGGCCTTGGTGGTGGCCCCTTAGGTTGGGGGATATAAATTCACTAAAGTGCTCATGGACGGAGGCAGCAGCATCAGTATCCTCTATTATGAGACCTTCCGTCGTATGGGGTTAATTGATAAGAACCTCAGCCAGTCTAATATTGTTTTCCATGGGGTGGTGCCCGGTAAGTCGGCGTATCCAGTCAGTAAGATCGAGCTGGAAGTGGCCTTTGGAGACGAGTACAACTACAGGGCTGAAAAACTAACTTTTGAGGTGGTTAAGATAAGAAGTTCGTACCATGCTTTATTTGGACGGCCGGCTTACGCCAAGTTCATGGCCCGGCCGTGTTACGTGTATTTGCAGCTCAAGATGCCGGGTCACAATGGGACCATTATGGTTCATGGCAGCCAAAAGATAGCCTTGGAGTGTGAGGAAGGTGACGCGGCTTACGCTGAATCTATTTGTGCAACAGAGGAGTTGAAGTTTTACAAGGACAATGTTGACCCGGCAGATATGACGTCTTTGAAAACGCCAACCATGGAGCATGAGCCGGTAAAGAAATTTTAAGTCAGCTGATGGGACTAAACTTGTTGACTTTGTTCCAGGTGACTCATCTCAGCAGTTCAGCATCTGTGCCAATCTGGATCCGAAATAGGAAGGCGCGCTCATCGAGTTCATCCATGAGAAAAGGTACATCTTTGCATGGAAACCTTCTGACATGCCGGGTGTACCTAGAGAACTCGCTGAGCACACTCTCAATATTGATCCAAAATTTAAGCCGGTCAGGCAATTCCTCCGGCGGTTTAATGAGGAGAGGCGGAAAGCCATTGGTGAGGAGGTAGCCCGGCTCTTGGCGGCCGGGTTTATTGTTGAAGTTTTTCATCCAGAATGGGTAGCTAACCCGGTGCTCGTGCTTAAGAAGAACGGCACCTGGCGGATGTGTGTGGACTATACAGATTTAAACAAAGCTTGTCCGGCTGATCCTTTTGCCCTCCCCCGCATTGATCAAATTATTGATGCTACGGCAGGTTGTGAGCGTTTAAGCTTTTTGGATGCTTACTCTGGATAACATCAGATCAAAATGGTAGTTAAGGACCAGGAGAAGACGACGTTCATCACTCCCTTTGGAGCCTTCTATTATGTGTCTATGCCCTTTGGGCTCAAGAGTGCACAGGCGACTTACCAACGTTGCGTGCAGAATTGTCTTCATAACCAGATTGGGCGCAACGTTCATGCCTATGTGGATGATGTCGTGGTTAAATCCAGGGAGAAGGAGACCTTGATAGATGATCTGAGAGAGACCTTTGATAATCTTCGGGTCTACAAGATGATGCTTAACCCGGCCAAGTGTGTTTTTGGTGTTCCTGCAGGCAAGCTCTTTGGTTTTCTGGTTTCTCACAGAGGCATTGAAGCTAACCCGGAAAAGATCAAGGCCATCACCTCTCTGGCTAAGCCGGCGTGCATAAACGAGGTCCAGCGTCTGGCGGGTCGCATCGCTGCTTTGAGCCGGTTTATAAGCCGGTTGGGTGAAACGGCCATGACACTGTACCAGATGATGAAGAAAACAGATGACTTTATCTGGAATGATGCTGCTAATGCTGCTTTTGAGGATTTGAAAAGACAGCTAGCTGAGCCACCAGTCCTTGCTGCTCCCGTTGACAAGGAGCCCTTATTGCTGTATGTAGCCGCTAACACACGAGCCGTCAGTGTGGCCGTGGTGGTGGACCGTAAGGAAGCGGATAAGGAGTATCCGGTTCAGCGGCCGGTTTACTACGTCAGCGAAGTACTCATTGAGTCCAAACAACGGTATCCACATTGGCAGAAGCTTGTTTATGGGGTATTCATGGCAAGCCGGAAGCTTAAGCATTATTTCCAGGGTCACCCCATCACTGTGGTTTGTTCTGCTCCCCTAGGAGATATCATCCAAAACAGAGAAGCCACGGGAAGAGTTGCAAAGTGGGCTATAGAACTTGGGCCTCATGGTCTAAAATACGTACCACGCACTGCTATCAAATCTCAATCATTGGTGGATTTCATCAACGATTGGACAGAGCTGCAGGTGCCTGAAGAGAAACCAGATAATACATACTGGACTATTCACTTCGACGGGTCCAGGCAGTTGGAGGGCTCGGGGGCAGGAGTTGTATTAGCTTCCCCTCAAGGTGACAAGTTTTGCTATGTGCTACGGTTGATGTTTCCCTTTACTAACAATGCAGCTGAGCACGAGGCCTTGCTCCATGGTCTTCGGATGGCTAAGGAGATGAGCTTAAGCCGGGTAAGGTGCTTTGCCGACTCACATTTAGTGGCCCAACAAGTGTCAGGCAAGTGGGATTCCAAGGACCCCCTCATGGTGGCTTATCGCCGCGAAGTTGATGCCATTGCTGGCCATTTTCAGGGTTACCAAGTAGAGCACATCGATCGCAGGAAAAACGAGGCGGCTGATGCATTAAGTCGGCTGGGCTCTCAAAGAAAGCCGGTGCCGCCTAATACTTTCTTGGACATTTTGTATAACCCTTCTGCTAAGTTGCCTACAGAGGAAGACTTGGTTGTTCCTGACCCGGAAGCACAGTTGGTGGCGGCTCTCCACATTATCCCAGATTGGACAGTACCATACTTGGCTTACATGACCCGGGGAGAATTGCTTGAGGATGAAACTTTGGCCAGACAAATAACCCGGCGGTCTAAGTCAATGGTAATTATCAATGACGAGCTGCATCGTCGTAGTGTCACTGGAACTTTCCAGCGTTGTGTTTCCCCTGAGGAAGGTCATGAAATTTTACGTGAGATTCACGAGGGGGATTGTGGCCATCATGCCGGCTCAAAATCCCTTGTGGCCAAGGCTTTTCGTCATGGTTTTTATTGGCTGACGGCTCATGCTGATGCAGAGGACTTGGTCAGTAAATGTGACGGTTGTCACAGGTTCTCACCACGAGCTCATGTGCCGGCTCAAGAGTTGAGGATGATTCCAATCACTTGGCCATTTGCGGTCTGGGGGCTTGATATGGTTGGGCCTTTTAAAAGGTCCAAGGATAAGAAGACCCACCTCTTGGTGGCGGTCGACAAGTTCACAAAGTGGGTTGAGGCGGAGCCAGTTAGTAAGTGTGACGCAGCCATAGCGGTTCAGTTCATGAAAAGGGTGATATTTCGCTTTGGTTTTCCACACAGCATTATAACTGACAATGGCACCAATCTGTCTAAGGGCGCCATGGAGGAATTTTGTCAACGAGAGCATATTCGGCTCGATGTTTCATCAGTGGCTCACCCTCAATCCAATGGTCAGGCTGAGAGAGCCAATCAGGAGATCTTAAAGGGCATAAAGCCCCGGCTTTTGGTCCCTTTGCAACGGACGCCGGGTTGTTGGGTGGAGGAGTTACCCTCCGTGTTATGGAGCATCAATACTACTCCTAACAGGTCTACGGGTTACACGCCTTTCTTCATGGTTTATGGAGCGGAAGCGGTCCTCCCTAACGACATCCGTCATGACTCGCCTCGAGTGGCGGCTTATGTTGAGGCGGATAATGAGCAGGCGCGTCAAGATGCTCTTGACTTGTTGGACAAACAGCGTGATGTGGCGGCAGCTCGCTTGGCGATTTACCAACAAGACCCGCGCTGCTATCACAGCGGCCGGGTTATGTCCAGGGTCTTTCAGGAAGGTGATCTGGTGCTCCGGCTCATCCAAGATCCAACAGATGCACACAAGTTATCCCCGCCTTGGGAAGGGCCCTTTGTGGTCAGCAAGCACTTGCACAACGGGTCATACTACCTTGTCGATGTTCGGGAGTACAAAGATTCACGTAAGTCGGAGGAAGAAACCTGTCGGCCGTACAACATAGCTCAGCTTAGGCCTTATTACACTTGAGCCACCGGCTCTCATAATGTACATATTTCCATAGCCATGTATATATTATGATAAATAATAAAGCAGGACCTCTGTCCTTTTTTCCTCCAAAGGTAAATGTATTATTGTTATTTCCATTACAACATTACATGGTCACTTGGGGGTTGATCCGGCTTATGATCGTATTCGAATCTAGCCGTTAACAATATGATCACTTGGGGGCTTCCTATTCAAACATAGGTCGTATTCGAACCAAAGAGAACATAGCTGTCGATACCCACTTGATTGGCAAATCGCCAAGCTCATTGGGGAGTCTTTCTTGATCATATTTGAATCATAGCTCAACCCCCTTTGGGAACCGACGTGGATCGTATTCGAATCAGCGTCGTTAAACAACTCTCAAGGTCATTTGGGGGCTTCCTGTTCAAACATAGGTCGTATTCGAACCAAAGAGAACATAGCTGTCGGTACCCTCTTGATCGGCAACGCCAAAGCCACTGGGGGCTATATGATCGCATTCGAATCTTAGCTTAACCCCTTTGGGACGGTTCTCTGGTCGTATTCGAATCAGAAGCCCCTAAGTTTTTGATCTTTTGGTTTGCAACAAGTTCTTGTGATAATATCAAAAGTGTGCACGGGTGGTTCTTACTTCACCGGCTTAACTTTGATTAATAATGTTGATAGCACACAATAAGCATTATAGGTGCTGGTGAACCAGAGTTGAGTTCTCAACCTCATTATCTGGGTTACATAAACCGGAAGTGTACTTGAAGGCTTGCAGGTATGCTATTATGGTTATCTCGAAGATATAATTGAGAGCTGGTCTTTTTGACCTTGGTTCATATTCCGGGTTATATGTAAAATATATGACTCTCCATGCGGTAAGCCGCCTAGAGACTTGTGATTTGTTTTTCTATGCAGGACAATTAAAGACAGCTCTTTAAGTTTAAGGAAAGTAAATGATCAAACATAACCCGGAGGAATATAAAAGAGCAGCTTCAACAGAGTTAAGCGCTGCACACGTGCGCGATGGCACGACAAAATTAAGTGTTTGTCCTACTCTATTACAGGACTCCCCGAGTCCAAAAGGTGAGGCATTGTTTTTAAGACATAACCATGAGCCGCCTAAGACATCAAAGTGCTTGTTGGGTTGAAGCTCCCGGCTCATCCCTCTCCGCTCCTCCGGCTGTTTCCATGACCTGGAAGGTTGATGATTTCCAGTCAATGCCACTCAAGGCTTCAAATTGAGCCTCATCATCAATTAACCCGGCCGGGTCAACTTCTGGGGCGAAGGTATGCTTACGAGTCGGAGGAATCAGGCTGACTGCTTCATAGTGTGGAGTTGGGATCCTCTGATTTTCCGCGTCATAGCCCGGTTGATACTTGGTAAGGTCTGTGTCATTCCCAATCAAGGTGGCCACCGGGCGCACGCTCTTCACACAGGCGGCGAAGTCTTTCTGGTCAAAGGGGGTGCCGTCTTCCTTCAGGCTGGGGTATCCAAGAGCGATGTCGGCCGGGTCTAGCTCCAGTAGAAACGCCTTGGCCCGGCTCAGAGCAGCTATAGCTCCGGCTCTTGCAGAAGCCCGCCTCAGCTCTTGGAAGCGTTGAGGAAGTACGGCAAGTTGCCTGAGTACGTCTGCCTTGTGAGTGGGAACCTCATTTGACAGAGCCACAACAGCTAAGGCACGCTATGACCCGGTGTAAAGTTGTTCTACCAAGGTATAAACCGCCTTCAGCTTGGTCAGCACGTTCTGATTGAGATTGGAACTTCTGGGACCTGCATGACAAAGTCAGGTGAGCTGACGGCAATGGTGAGGTTTCTGGGAAATGAATGGTGTAAACTAGTTAGAAACTTACAGAGTAACTTACCGAAGATTGCGGAGACCATCTGAGACACATGGCATTTTAAGCCAGAAAGTTCAGCGGTCCTTTCAGTAAGAGCGGCCTCCGCTTGTTCGGCCCAGCTGAGCAAGGCAGTCTTCTCATCCGCCCAGGCTTTTCTTTTTGCTTCAAATTTTTTCTTCAGTTTCTCTTGTGCAGAAACACTGAATTCAAATTTGGCATTGGCCTTTTGAGTCTCACTTTCCTGAGTCTTCAGGCGGTTCTTCAGATCAGAGATTTCCGATTCAAATTTGTTGCAGGCAGCCTGTACAATTTCCGGGTTACAGTTTGGGTGATTATCATGCAACATTAAAGTCCCAAGCATTTTTCAAGCAACGACACTTGGCACATGGGGGCTAATGTATGCTGAGAAGCTCTATTTACGGTGTCGGTTCATGAAAGTAAGTCCCAAGCACTTTGCAGGCAAAGGTACTTGGCACTTGGGGGCTAATGTGTAAAGTTGTTCAATTACTGAATTAAAGTAAGGAAAGAACCGGATCGACTTTGCTGTTTAAGCCGGCCCTTGAGTGGTACCAGGTAAAGCCGGTTTTCTTGCAGTAGTTATTAAGCCGGTATTAAGTCTACAACCTAGTTTATCATAAGTCATAGACTTGGGGGCTGGCATGGTAAGGGTAACTATGGAGTACGCAAGAGAATCATACCTCAGATTTTTGCTGGATTTGCTTCACCATGTCAATTTCCAGGACCCGGCTGTTGTGCACTTGGTTAACATAGCTGGAGACAATATCTCCAATGCTCAAATTAGGATAGTCAGTGATATCCAGCCTGGCCCTGCGGCGTTCCAGCAGTTCTTCCTTGGCAGAGCATCTAGCTAACACAGTGGGTCTCCCCGGCTCGACAGACTCTGTCCGGGTGAATACAACTTCCGGATCATCGGCCGGTTGAGCCGGGCTGGGGATCGCCGGGTTATCAGAACCCTCCATGACTTGTTCTTCAGATGGAGCAGTGGTGGTTTCAGGAGCTGAGACAGACGGCAGCTCAGGAGCAGAAGTCTCAGGTTCAGTTAAGACCGGCTCTTCGACCGGCTTATTTTTCTTCGCCCTCTTGCTGGGCTTTACTTGTACACTGAAAGTCAAAGAGTTAGTGCAAAAACATGAGTAAGATAAACGCAAAGTAAGCATATCATCATTACCCGGGGGCGGTCTTGAAGGCTGGCAAGCTAGACTGCATGGAGTCGCCGGAAGAAGGTGAAGTTCCCTGATAGTTCGAATCAGAAGAATTGAGTGGTTGACGAGTGATGCCCGCCAAAGGGTGAAAAGGATATAAGTCGGAGATAACCTCGGTCCGGCGCTTCCTTGATGCTTCGGGTAAGCCGGAGGAGAGGTCTGCATCCTTGCTGGTCCGGGTCTACCTCCGACTCTCATGAATCTGTCTCTTCAAAATAAATTGACGATCATGATAAGCTAAAGGATGTGAAAATCTTACTTTCCGGGTTACTCTTCGGACTTTCAGTCTTGGCAAGGGCTCCAAGTCGGAGGAAAGTATAGTTACCTCTTCAATCACCGGGTTACTCGCTCCAGTATCCTCCTGCTGAGAATCAGTGTCAATAAGATGATTAAAAAAGGATCCTAAAGAATCAAGGGCTACCTCTGACTCGGAGGTGTCTTCCACGTGAAGCGGGTCCGAGGCGCTTGGCTTACTCCCCTTCTTGCGGGGAGCGGCTCTCCTGGCGGCTTTTTTAACCTTCCTGGATTTCTTAGCAGCTTCATGGTCATATCTGACCTTCCAGAATTTATCATTAGCCTGTAAAGTACAACAAAGATTAGTGAGCTAAGACAAAATCGTTAAAATGAAAGGAGAAGCATTCAGGTCGATGGTTTACCGCAGGAGCCGGGTTAGTCTTGCAGAAAGGGCTTAAGCCCACTCTCCCGCAATCTGCCAAGCTCTCGTTTAGAAGGGACTTGGTTGTATCATCGATAACGTCTTCAGGTAAGTCGTCTGGGCTGTACCGTAGAGGGTCATCTTTCCGGCCTGTGTACTCACACATCAAACTGGGGCGGCGGCTTAAAGGAATCACCCGCCAGGCAACCCAGACCCGGACCAGATCAATACCATTTAAGCCGTTCCCCAGAAGAGCTTTGATTTTGTTGATGGTGGGGGTAAGTGGTTGACGTTCAGCTTGAGATAATTTGTCTGGCAAGGGGTGATTTGATTCCAAACGCAGGGCGCGAAAGCCGGGCAGAGGGTTCTCGTCAGCCGGAGAAGTGTCCTGGCAGTAGAACCATGTCTGGTTGCAATCTTTTGGGTGGCTTGGCAGCTCAGCATAAGGAAAGAGACAATCTCTCCGTCGTTGGATTGAAATTGCGCCAAGTTCCAAGCTAGGCCCGTTGGCACACTCATTCTGGCGGTTCAGATAAAACAGCTCCCTAAAGAGCAGTAGGCTAGGCTCTTCTCCAAGGTACACCTCACAGAACACTTTGGAAGTTACAAATGTTCGACACGGAATTGGGTCCAATGTCTTGAGGTCGTAGATCGAAAAAGTGCAGAACATCTCTGAAGAATTTTGAGCCAGGAGGTGCAAAACCCCGGCTCATGTGATCAGCAAATATAACAACCTCTCTGTCTCTTGGTTGAGGTCTCTCTTCGGACGGGTCAGGGGCACGATAGGACATGACCTCCTTCTTAGGCAGGTAACCCGTTTTCATGAAGTCATCTAAGGTATTATCAGTAACGTTGGATCTCACCCAGTTGCACGTAATGGGCACCTTGGGAGCCTTGGGCGGCATTGTGAAAGACGGAAGCCTATGACAAAAGAAAATTTCCGGTTCAAATTTAAGCCGGAGGAAGATTTCAGTTCAGTATTCAAGATGGCGGCTTATGAAGGGGCCTAATGATATATGGCTAATTGTGTCAGGTTATCTAAGCCGCTGTGGATATCATAAGTAATTCAAGTTATTTAAAACTCTATTATGAATGAGCCGGAAATTTCACATAGCATGGCCTCTTTTAAGCCGGCGATATGAGCCGCCATGGCTAACAGATGCATTTTTTGTCTAAGTGTTGCACAAACAAGTTTCACAGATTGCAGGTATTATTATGGATCAAACGATCGTCCAGAAAGGAAAAATTTCTAGACCTAAAAACTGATACAGAGAAGTTCATAAGCTCTAAATGAGGTGTTTTTGCGGGCAAGAGGGATCTGTTAGCATAAAAAATGGGTGAGAAACTACTATCACAGGAATTTTGTACCATTTTCGGATCAAAAGGAACCTCGGTGGAGGAACTATGAAGAAACCGAGATCAAACTACGAAGAACAGGGAGGAAACATGGAACCCTAATGCGAATCTACTGTACGGGGTAGCAAAAATTTACTGGTGCCGATGAGCGGCAGAGGTTGCCGCCGTTTCTCTGGACCGACTCAGGGTGATGCACCGGTCGAGGTTGATGAAGACGAGGGGCGCGGCAGCGGCGGCGGAGCTCGGGCTCTGGGGCGTCAGAGGAGGAAGACGATGGATCGAGAAGAGTGATGAAGGCTTATGGGCCGGGCCTATTTATAAGGGGCGGCTGGTAAGTGGGCGCGAGAAACGAGGAGGCTGAAGACATGATTATCTTGCCGCAGAAACGCCTCGATTCTCGGGATGGTCATTAAGATAAGATCCGTTGGGATATGACAGAATAAAACATGAATTTAATGGAAGATGATGTCATGGCGAGTTACCAAGAATCCAGAAGATGACGTCACGGCGGGTTATAACCTTCGCACAAGCAGAAGCCGGAAGATTTTTCTTAAGGGTATTGACGATTGACATGAACCAGTTCAAATCAATCTGGGGCCTAATGTTGAGGATATAACCATTAGAGTCACCCGCCCAGGAGGAGCCGGGTTACGTCATAATGATCATCACGTGAAGCCCAGCACCAAGCTTGAGGATGACGGTTCAGTAGTGGGCTTAAGACCCGGAGGCGGCTCAAGGCCTGTAGTGGTAAACCGCCGTTATGGCAAGACTTGTAGTGTAAGGAAAGAATAGTTAAGAGTCCGAGCCGAACACTGTTATAAGCCGGCTGGGACTCTGAGAGCCACGGGGCGTCAACCTCTCTATATAAAGGGACGACCCGGCGGCGGTTCAGGACGAGAAAGATCAGATCGATAGCCAAGCAGAGCGGTTTAGCTCCTGGTCATCGAAACCCTAAGTAATACCACCTCAACTGGACGTAGGCTTTTACCTTCACCGTAAGGGGCCGAACCAGTATAATCCTCGTGTCCTTTGTCCCGTTTAACCCCTTTAAGCTTCCTAGCTGCGGTGGCTCCATGACTAAGTCCTTGCACGAGGACATCTGCCGTGACAATTCCACGACAACCTCCATAACCGAGAAACATATCCTTATTCTACTAAGGATAATTTTGACCGCCGTCCAGTGGTCCACTCCTGGATCACTATTGTACCCTCTTGCCAAACTCATGGTGAGGTACACAATAGGTCTGGTACACAACATAGCATACTTCATCTAACCTATGACTTAGGCATAGGGAATGATTTTTCATTCTCTTTCTATTTTCTGTCGTGGCCGGGTTTTGAGTCTTTACTCAACTTCACACCTTGCAACACAGGCAAGAACTCCTTCTTTGACTGTTCCATTTTGAACTACTTCAAAATCTTGTCAAGGTATGTAGTCTTTGAATACACTTATCAGGCGTCTTGCTCTATCTCTATAGATCTTGATGCTCAACATGTAAGCAGCTTCATCGAGGTCTTTCTTTGAAGAACTCCTTTCAAACACTCCTTTATGCTTTCTAGAAAAATCTACATGTTTTCCAATCAACAATATGTCATTCACACATATTTTATCCGAAAGGCTATAGTGCTCCCACTCACTTTCTTGTAAATAAAGGCTTCACCGCAAGTCTGTATAAAACTATATGTTTTGTTCAACTCATCAAAGCATATATTCCAACTCCAAGATGCTTGCACCAGTCCACAGATGGATCTCTTGAGCTTGCACATTTTATTAGCACCTTTAGGACTGAAAAAACCTTCTGGTTGCATCATATACAACTCTTCTTTAATAAATCCATTAAGGAGTGCAGTTTTGTTATCCATTTGCCAAATTTCATATAAAGTGCGGCAATTGCTAACATGATTCGGACAGACTCAATCATCTCTATGAGTGAGAAAATCTCATCGTAGTCAACACCTTGAACTTGTCGAAAACCTTTCGCGACAAGTCGAGCTTTGTAGATAGTAACACTACCATCGGCGTCCGACTTCCGAGCTTTTTCTTGAAGATCCATTTATTCTCAATGGCTCACCGACCATCGGGAAAATCAATCAAAGTCCACACTTTGTTCACATACATGGATCCCATCTCAGATTTCATGGCCTCAAGCCATTTCGCGGAATCTGGGCTCATCATCACTTCCTCGTAGTTTATAGGTTCGTCATGGCCAAGTAACATGACCTCCAGAACAGGATTACCATACCACTCTGGTGCAGACCTTACTCTGGCTGACCTACGAGGTTCGGTAGTAACTTGATCTGAAGTTTCATGATCATCATCATTAACTTCCTCACTAATTGGTGCAGGCATCACTAGAACTGATTTCTATGATGAACTTCTTTCCAATTCAGGAGCAGGTACAATTACCTCATCAAGTTCTACTTTCCTCCCACTCACTTCTTTCGAGAGAAACTCTTTCTCTAGAAAGGATCCATTCTTAGCAACGAATGTCGTGCCTTCGGATCTGTGATAGAAGGTGTACCCAACATTTTCTTTTCGGTATCCTATGAAGACGCACTTCTCCGATTTGTGTTCGAGCTTATCAGGTTGAAACTTTTTCACATAAGCATCGCAACCCCAAACTTTAAGAAACGACAACTTAGGTTTCTTGCCAAACCATAGTTCATACGATGTCGTCTCAACGGATTTAGATGGTGCCCTATTTAACGTGAATGCAGCTGTCTCTAATGCATAACCCCTAAACGATAGTGATAAATCGGTAAGAGACATCATAGATCGCACCATATCTAATAAAGTTCGGTTATGACGTTCGGACACACCATTACGCTTTGGTGTTCCAGGTGGCATGAGTTGCAAAACTATTCCACATTGTTTCAAATGAAGACCAAACTCATAACTCAAATATTCGTCACCGCGACCAGATCATAGAAACTTTATTTTCTTGTTATGATGATTTACCACTTCACTCTGAAATTCTTTGAACTTTTCAAATGTTTCAGACTTATGTTTCATCAAGTAGATATACCAATATCTGCTCAAATCATCTCTGAAGGCCAGAAAATAATGATACCTGCCGCGAGCCTCAACACTCATCGGACCGTATACATCAGTATATATTATTTCCAATAAGTCAGTTGCTCGCTCCATTGTTTCGGAGAACGGAGTCTTAGTCATCTTGCCCATGAGGCATGGTTCGCAAGTATCAAATGATTCATAATCAAGTGATTCCAAAAATCCATCCGTATGGAGTTTCTTCATGCGCTTTACACCAATATGACCTAAACGGCAGTGCCATAAGTATGTTGCACTATCATTATCAACTTTGCATGTTTTGGCATCAATATTATGAGTATGTGTATCACCACGATCGAGATTCAATAAACAATTTATATTAAGTGTATGACCATAGAAGGTTTTATTCATGGAAACAGAACAACAATTATTCTTTGACTTAAATGAATAACCGTATTGCAATAAACATGATCCAATCATATTCATGCTCAACGCAAACACCAAATAACATTTATTTTAGGTTCAACACTAATCCCGAAGGTAAAGGGAGTGTGCGATGGTGATCTTATCAACCTTGGAATCACTTCCAACACACATCATCACCTCGCCCTTAACTAGTCTCTATTTATTTTGCAACTCCCGTTTCGAGTTACTACTCTTAGCAACTGAACCAGTATCAAATACCGAGGGGTTGCTATAAACACTAGTAAAATACACATCAATAACATGTATATCAAATATACCTTTTGTTCACATTGCCATCCTTCTTATCCGCCAAGTATCTAGGGCAGTTCTTCCAGTGACCATTTCCTTTGCAGTAGAAGCACTCAGTTTCAGGCTTAGGTCTAGCTTTGGGATTCTTGATGGGAGTGGCAACTTGCTTGCCATTCTTTCTTGAAGTTCCCTTTCTTTCCCTTGCCCTTTTACTTGAAACTAGTATTCTTGTCAACCATCAACACTTGATGCTTTTTCTTGATTTCTACCTTCGCCGATTTCAGCATCGCGAAGAGCTTGGGAATCGTTTCCATTATCCCTTGCATATTATAGTTCATCACGAAGTTCTAGTAACTTGGTGATAGTGACTAGAGAACTCTGTCAATCACTATCTTGTCTAGAAGATTAACTCCCACTTGATTCAAGTGCTAGTAGTACTCAAGACATTCTGAGCACATGCTCACTAGTTGAGCTATTCTCCTCCATCTTGTGGGAAAAGTACTTGTCAGAGGTCTCATACCTCTCGACATGGGCATGAGACTGAAATACCAATTTCATCTCTTGGAACATCTCATATGCTCCATGGCGTTCAAAACATTTTTGAAGTCCCGGTTCTAAGCCGTAAAGCATGGTGCACTAAACTATGAAGTAGTCATCATACCCAGCTTTGTCAAACATTCATAACGTCTGCATCTGCTCCTGCAATAGGTCTGTCACCTAGCGGTGAATCAAGGACATAATTCTTCTGTGCAGCAATGAGGATAATCGTCAGATCACGGACCAAGTCTGCATCATTGCTACTATCATCTTTCAACATATTTTTCTCTAGGAACATATCAAAAATAAACGGGGAGCTACATCGCGAACTATTGATCTACGCCACAGTTATGCAAATACTATCAGGACTAAGTTCATGATAAATTAAAGTTCAATTAATCATATTACTTAAGAACTCCCAGTTAGATAGACATCCCTCTAGTCATCTAAGTGATCACGTGATCCAAATCAACTAAACCATGTCCGTTCACCACGTGAGATGTAGTTTTCAATGGTGAGCATCACTATGTTGATCATATCTACTATATGATTCACGATCGACCTTTCGGTCTCAGTGTTCCGAGGCCATATCTGCATAAGCTAGGCTCATCAAGTTTAACCCGAGTATTCTGCGTGTGCAAAACTGGCTTGCACCCGTTGTATGTGAACGTAGAGCTTATCACACCCGATCATCACGGGGTGTCTCAGCACAAAGAACTGTCGCAATGGTGCATACTCAGGGAGAACACTTATACCTAGAAATTTTTAGTAAGGGATCATCTTATAAAGCTACCTTCGTACTGAGCAAAGTAAGATGCATAAAATATAAACATTACATGCAATCAAAATATGTGACATGATATGGCCATCATCATCTTGCGCCTTTGATCTCCATCTCCAAAGTACCATCATGATCTCCATCGTCACCGGCATGACACCATGATTTCCATCATCTTGATCTCTATCAACATGTCGTCACTTGGTCGTCTCGCCAACTATTGCTTTTTGCAACTATTGGTATCGCATAGCGATAAAGCAAAGCAATTACATGGCACTTGCATCTTATGCAATAAAGAGACAACCATAAGGCTCCTGCCAGTTGCCGATAACTTTATAAAACATGATCATATCATATAACAATTTATATCTCATCACGTCTTGAACATATCACATCACAACATGCCATGCAAAAACAAGTTAGATGTCCTCTACTTAGTTGTTGCAAGTTTTACGTGGTTGCTACGGGCTTCTAGCAAGAACCGTCCTTACCTACGCATCAAAACCAAAATGATTTTTCGTCAAGTGTGTTGTTTTAACCTTCAACAAGGATCGGGCGTAGTCAAACTCGATTCAACTAAAATTGGATAAACTGACACCCGCTAGCCACCTCTGTGTGAAGCACGTCAGTAGAACCAGCCTCATGAACGTGGTCATGTAATGTTGGTCCGGGCCGCTTCATCCAACAATACCGCCGAGTCAAAGTAAGACGTTGTTGGTAAGCAATATGACTATTATCGCCCACAACTCTTTGTGTTCTACTTGTGCATATAACATCTACGCATACACCTGGCTTGGATGCAACTGTTGGGGAACGTAGTATTTCAAAAAAATTCCTACGACCACGCAAGATCTATCTAGGAGAAGCATAGCAACGAGCGGGGAGAGTGTGTCCACGTACCCTTGTAGACCGAAAGCGGAAGTGTTTAGTAACGCGGTTGATGTAGTCGAATGTCTTCGCGATCCAACCGATCCAAGTACCGAACACACGGCACCTCCGCGATCTTCACACGTTCAGCTCGGTGATGTCCCTCGAACTCTTGATCCAGCTGAGGCCGAGGGAGAGTTTCCTCAACACGACGGCGTGGTGACGGTGATGATGAAGTTACCGGCGCAAGGCTTCGCCTAAGCACTACGACGATATGGCCGAGGTGTAAAACTGTGGAGGGGGGCACCGCACACGGCTAAAGATCAACTTGTGTGTCTGTGGGGTGCCCCCTGACCACGTATATAAAGGAGAGGGGAAGAGGAGGCCAGCCTAGGAGGGGCGCGCCTATAGGGGGAGTCCAAATAGGATTCCCAATCCTAGTTGGAGTCCAGTTCCTTTTCAAAGAGGGGAGAGAGGGAAGGAGTAGGAGAGGGAGAAGGAAAGAGGGGGTGCCGCCCCCTCCCTAGTCCAATTCGGACCAGCCCATGGGGGAGCGCGGCCTCCCCTTGTGGCCCTTCTCTCCTTTCCACTAAGGCCCATGAAGGCCCAATACTTCCCCCGGCGAATTCCCGTAAGTCTCCGGTACTCCAAAAAATACCCGAACCACTCATAACCTTTCCGATGTCCGAGTATAGCCTGCCAATATATCGATCTTTACGTCTCGACCATTTTGAGACTCCTCGTCATGTCCGTGATCTCATCCGGGACTCCGAACGAACTTCGGTCATCGAATCACATAACTCGTAATACAAATCATCATCGAACATTAAGCGTGCGGACCCTACGGGTTCGAGAACTATGTAGACATGACCGAGACACATCTTCGGTCAATAACCAATAGCGAAACCTGGATGCTCATATTGGCTCCTACATATTCTACGAAGATCTTTATTGGTCAAACCGCATAACAACATACGTTGTTCCCTTTGTCATTGGTATGTTACTTGCCCGAGATTCGATCGTCGGTATCACCATACTTAGTTCAATCTCGTTACCGGCAAGTCTCTTTACTCGTTCCGTAATGCATCACCCCGCAACTAATTCATTAGTCACATTGCTTGCAAGGCTTATAGTGATGTGCATTACCGAGAGGGCCCAGAGATACCTCTCCGACAATCGGAGTGACGAATCCTAATCTCAATCTATGCCAACTCAATAAACACCATCGGAGACACCTGTAGAGCATCTTTATAATCACCCAATTACGTTGTGACATTTGATAGCACACTAAGTGTTCCTCCGGGATTCGGGAGTTGCATAATCTCATAGTCATAGGAACATGTATAAGTCATGAAGAAAGCAATAGCAATAAACTAAATGATCATAGTGCTAAGCTAACGGATGGGTCATGTCCATCACATCATTCTCTAATGATGTGATCCCGTTGATCAAATGACAACACATGTCTATGGCTAGGAAACATAACTTTGATTAACGAGCTAGTCAAGTAGAGGCATACTAGGGACACTCTGTTTGTCTAAATATTCACACATGTACAAAGTTTCCGGTTAATACAATTCTAGCATGAATAATAAACATTTATCATGATATAAGGAAATATAAATAACAACTTTATTATTGCCTCTAGGTCATATTTCCTTCACTTCTATCCTTCCTTCATCCACCGTCAGATAACCCAAAACTTGAAAACTTCAATCACACAAAACTCGACAAAACCTTCGTGAGATCCGTTAGTATAAGAAAGCAAACCACTACTATAAGTATTGTATCAAACCAATTCATATTTTGTTTTTGCATTATATCTATTGTATTCCAACTTTTCTAAGGCGAAAACTCATCAAAGAAAAGCATAGAGCCATCAGAATAAGCACACAACACAAAGAAAACAGAATCTGTCAAAACAGAACAGTGTGTAGCAATCTGACTATTTCGAATACTTCTGTAACTCCAAAAATTCTGAAAAAATAGGACGACCTGGGTAATTTCTATATTAATCTTCTGCAAAAATAATTGGCATTTTATCACGTTCTGGTGATTTTGAACAATTCTTTTCATGAGCTCATAAGTTTCTGTTTTTCAGCAAGATTAAACAACTATCACCCAAGAAGATCCTATAGGCTTTACTTGGCACAAACAGTAATTAAAACACAAAAAACACAATCATGATAGTAGCATAATTGTGAAAACACACAAGAATAGAAAGCAAAAAGCAAAAATAAATTTTATTCATTGGGTTGCCTCCCCACAAGCGCTATAGTTTTACGCCCTTAGCTAGGAATAAGATTTCAATGATGCTCGCATAAAAGACAAGAATTGAAGCACAAAGAGAGCATCATGATACATGTGACGAACACATTTAAGTCTAACATACTTTCTACGCATAGGAATTATATAAGCAAAGAAATTATCAAGACAAGAAATATCTAACATATGCAAAGAAGAGGAATAAAATATTGACGATCTCATCATAACGAGAGGTAATTTAGTAACATGAAAATTTCTACCACAATATTTTCCTCTCTCATAATAATTACATATAGGATCATATTCAAATTCAACAATATAGCTATCCTGTAAATTTTTCTATTCATTATCCACATGCATAAAAGTTCTATAATCTTCCAAGATAGTGGGATTAACATCAACTAAAGTCATGACCTCTCCAAACCCACTTTTATCAAAAATTTCACAAGATTGAACACTCTCCAAATATGTGGGATTATTTTTACCTAGAGTTGACACTCTTCCGAACCCACTTTCAATATTATTGCAAACATATTCGTCATGAGGCTTAAATAAACTATCAAGATCTTAAGAATCATTATCACCCCAATCATGATCATTGCAATAAGTAGTTGACATAGCAAAACAAGCATCCCCAAGCTTGGGGTTTTGCATATTATTAGCACAATCGACATTAATAGAATTTATAGTAAAATCATTGCAATCATGCTTTTCATTCAAGGAGCTATCATGAATCACTTCATAAATTTCTTCATCACAATTTTCGGATTGACGAATCTCAAGCAAAACTTCATAATGGTAATCTAGTGCACTCAACTCACTAGCAATTGGTTTATCATGATTGGATCTTTTAAAAATATTAGCAAGTGGATGGGGATCCATATCAAGAGATTTTTAGCAAGCGAAGATGCAAGTAAATAGAAGACACATGGCACACAAGCAAAGAAAAGATCTGATGAGAAAACGACGAACAAAAAAGAGGGCGAATAAAACGGAAAATTTTGTGAAGTGGGGGAGAGGAAAATGGGAGGCAAATGGCAAATAATGTAAATTGCGAGGAGATGGGATTTGTGATTAGGAACCTGGTATATGTTGAAGATCCTCCCCGGTAATGGCGCCAGAAATTCCTTTTGATGTTGCTTGAAGCTACGTCGGTATTTCCCCATAGAGGAAGGGATGATGCAGCACAACGACGGTAGGTATTTCCCTCAGATATGAAACCAAGGATATCGAACTAGTAGGACAACCAAGCAACGCAACGTAAACAGCCACTGCTCACAAATAACAACACCTCGCAACACGACGTGTTAAAGGGGTTGTCAATCCCTTTCGGGTAACGGCGCCAGAAACGGTGCGTGGACGGGAGAAAGTTGTAATAGATTGAATAAATAGATCACAAATAAAATAAAGTGCAGCAAATTATTTTTGTATTTTTGGTTTAGTAGATCTGAAAAATAAATGCAAAGGAGAAGTAGATCGCAAAGGCAAATATATGAGAAAGAGACCCGGGGGCCGTAGGTTTCACTAGTGGCTTCTCTCGAGAAAAATAGCAAACGGTGGGTGAAAAATTACTGTTGGGCAATTGATAGAACTTCAAATAATCATGACGATATCCAGGCAATGATCATTATATAGGCATCATGTCCAAGATTAGTAGACCGACTCCTGCCTGCATCTACTACTATTACTCTACACATCGACCGCTATCCAACATGCATCCAGTGTATTAAGGTCATGGAGAAACAGAGTAATGCAATAAGAACCGTGACATGATGTAGACAAGATCTATCTATGTAGAGATAGACCCCATCATTTTATCCTTAGTAGAAATGATACATACGTGTTGGTTCCCCTTCTGTCACTGGGATCAAGCACCGTAAGATCGAACCCACTGCAAAGCACCTGTTACCATTGCAAGATAAATAGATCAAGTTGGCCAAACAAAACCCAAATATCGGAGAAGCAATACGAGGCTATAAGCAATCATGCATAAAAGAGATCAAAGAAACTTAAATAATTTCATGGATATAAAAAGATATAACTGATCATAAACTCAAAGTTCATCAGATCCCAACAAACACACCGCAAAAGAGTTACATCATATGGATCGCCAAGAGACCATTGTGTTGAGAATTCAGCGAGAGAGAGAAAGCCATCTAGCTACTTGTCGGTGTCAAAACCGGCCGATCTCAGGTAGGGGGTCCCGAACTGTGCTTCTGTGGATCGAAGGTAACAGGAGGCGGGGGACACGATGTTTACCCAGGTTTGGGCCCTCTTAATGGAGGTAATACCCTACTTCCTGCTTGATTGACTTTGATGAGTATAGGGGCTACAAGATTTTATCTACCTCGAGATCATAATGGCTAAACCCTAGATGTCTAGCCTGTATGATTGTGATTGCCTCTACGAACTAAACCCTCCGGTTTATATAGACATCGGAGGGGGCCAGAGTTGTACAAAGTCAGTTTACAGAGAAAGGAAACTATAGGACTATCCGCTAAGCTTGCTATCCACGCCATGGAGAGTCCCATCCGGACATGAAGAAAAGCCTTCTATCTTGTATCTCAGCTTCCCATTAGTCCGGCCCATGTCACATAGCTCGACCATCCGAGGACCCCTTAATCCAGGACTCCCTCAGTAGCCCCCGAACTTGCCTTCAATGACGACGAAGTATCCGGCTTTATGACTTCGGCTTTGCAAGGCGAGTTCTCCGTTGTACTTTGGATTGACGATAGTTCAGCTGCACATTAAATACCATTTCGTTACTACTATCGCCTCGGCTTCCACGTGTCAAACGAATGTGAACAGTCTAGGTGTTTTCACAAATAACCCCTCGACTAGGCAGGAAAGGTGCCTATTTAAAGAGATTAGATCTCAGAGACCATTCCACACCATGCGGAAATCCTTATAACTCGCCATAGGAAATCGCCCAAACATGGCCAGCGCTCCTAGCTCTTCCTCGCGCCCCAACTGCCCTCAAAAAGGTGACTGCGAAAGTTGTTCGGTATCCCACGCCCATCTGAGCAAACTTCAGAGTAGGGGTACCTTCCTCCCGCGGATCTAATCTCCGTTCGGGCTGGATTAACTTCCATCGATGGTGAAGCCCTAAAGGAGAATTTCCCGAATCCTTCTAAAAAGGAGCGGGTGTGCTTCGTTTCCTTCCTCTTGATAGGCATAGGATTTCCTATTCATCCTTTCCTCAGAGGTCTACTGGAGTATTACGGCCTTCAACTGCACAATCTGACGTCGGGCTCCATCCTGCATATCGCGGGCTTCGTTGCTCTTTGCGAGTTGTTCCTGGGCTGTGAGGCTCATTTCGAGCTATGGCGGAAAAAAATTGCCTCGTCCCCCGCTCCCAAAAGGGATCTATATTCGAGGTGGGTGACACTGAAGTATGGCGCATAGCCAGGACTGGATACCCGTCTGGCACTCCGAAGAAGGCATCTGAAGAGTGGCCCTCAGAGTGGTTTTATATTGAAGACGTCATTCTTCCAGACCCAATCCGGTGTGGTCTTCCCGAATTCTCCAGTGCTCCTTTAAAGAAGCGCACCAGCTGGCATCCTCGAAGCCTCGGAGAAGAAGATAGTGTGGAGGTTTCGAGACTAGCAAGCAAGATCAAAGTACTAGCCAACTCCGGGTTGTCTATAACTGAGGTATGGCAATTTCCATAACCCGATGCGTTCAGCAGCTCCATTCTAGAGGTCTTCCCATGTGGAATTATAAAGGGGAGGACGATGCATCCCGTTGTCCGCGCAAAGGTCCAGACAATTTTGCCGCCCTGGCCACCATCTTAGCTGACCTGTATTAAGGGGAGAAGGAAGACTTCACTCGTTTGACATGTCGGGAAGGCTTTTCCATGTACAACCCCATCCCCTAGGTGAGTTTTTTGATTATTAGCCTCACTCAACCTTTTTCCAGAGTTTATGCTAATCTTGAGCCGGCTACTTTCAATAGGAATGGAGAAAGGTTGTCGAGGGGATCTACAGCCCTGCTCTACAGCCAGAGGACCATGTTCGAGATCTGGATCCTGGATATGAAGAAGATCCAGATATATTTACAGAACTCAAGGAGGGAATCTTTTATCAGACAAGCTACGATGGCACGGAAGTGGCGATTATAGCCGACTACCCCGGCCTTCTCCCCTCCTCTCATGTAAGTACCCAGGAGACCACTCCTCCAAAAGAGTTTTCCCATTGCGCCTCACCGACCGCACTATCTCATGCTCCGAAGGGGCGGCGCTCGTCTCGCCGAGCTGTATCAAAGGTGTCTTCTAAGAAGGCGACACCTGCGCAGGGCGAGTCTTTGAAAAGAAAGGCCAACGATGATACTACCGAGCCTCCGCTTTCACCAAAGAGGTATAGTTTTTAACACGCACCCGGTGGACAGACCGAATTGTGACATTTTCTGTTGGGCCATTTTGTAGGAAGAGCATACGCGAGACTATATCCGGGGACCTCGCCGGTCGTGCATCGACCAATCCGGCCCAGGACCCTGCCATAAGGACTAGGGTTGATATGGGTAAAATTTCGGATTGTCATCTCCAAGAGGCGTTCAATGCCCTCAACTCAGCTGATGCATATATCCAAGCTGCTCGGCATGGACTTGCCGGAGCCACTCACCAACTTTCAAAAGATATGCGGGTAAGAACTTAGTGTGGATTCAATAATCATATGCCAGTAGCCCTCGAGACTTGAAGCTGTTGACCCAACTGATTTAAGGGTCGTTTAATGTTATCAAGTACTCACGGCAAAAAATAACACGCTTTCTCAGGAGCTTGAAGAATGTCGGACCAAGCTAACTGTTGCCACCGTTGAACTGGAAAATTTGAAGAAATCCAAGAAGGCTCCGGATGGTAGCACAACAGTGTCCGGAAAAATACGATTCTGTGCTGACAATGATTTTTGAATATTCATTGTTTTGTTTACGGCAGCAGGATCGGCAGATCAGTTGGAGGAGAGGCTAAAGGCTGCTCAGGCGGACAAGCAACATGCCGAAGGGCAAGAAGCTGCTGGTCAACGTGTATGAACATGGACCATTAATGAGAAGAACAAACTACAGGATGCCAACATCAAGCAATCCGAGGAGCTAAAGGACGTAAGAGCCCAACTGTCGGACGCCTTGAAGGAGAACCGAAAGCTGAAAGGCGGCATATTTAGTACGTCCCTGAACCTAACTTTCATAAGATCCCTTGATGGAGAATTTTTATGAGATTTGTTCCTGTAGGTTTGTTAACTGGGCGGCCTGAAGGAGAAGTGTCCAGATTTCAAGGCGACTTGTTGCGAGAGGTGTCCAAAGTGCACGAGCGAGCTCGGAAATCAATGAGGAACATGGCTAAGGCTTTATGGCCATCCGATTCTCCTCCAGGACTGATGGGGGAGCTTGCGGAGCTATTGAAAGGATCTCGTCTTTGTTTTGAGCTGTGGAAGGCATCAGCATGTCGAGAGGGTGCACGAGAGGCCTGGGCCATGGTGAAAACGCGGTATACCGGACATGATCCGAATCATATGGCCCGGGTCAGACCTCGTGCACCAGACGGACAAGAAATTCTGGGTAGCTTGGTGTACGATCAAGTAAAGATAGCCGCCAAGTTCTCACAGCAGGACTGTAAACTAGACAGCCTAATAGATGGCATAGATAAAGAGTAGGCGTGTGATTTCATGTAACAATACACTTTATCATCAAACTTATCTCCTGCCAAATTGTAAAAGATTGTCATGGCAGAACCTCCGCTTCAACCTCCGAAACCCAAGGGTTTGGAGTGTTTCCGAATAATATACCTGTGGGAAACACCAAGTATATTCGGAAACCATGCAAACTGGCCATAGTGCATGAACAGACAAACTGTATTCGGGGAGCTATGTTATATTACTTTTGAATGTAAGAAACATCTTCCAGAGAGAATAGTTCCATTAAAGGTTCCTCTCCTTGGGCCAGCATGCATTTATTTATGCGTGGCTAAACCATGATGTAAAAGAATCACAGGAGTCTTTGTATTTTATATTGCAACGATGGCAGTTCGTCGTTTGTCCACCAACCAATTATTCCCTTAAGAACGCTAGCTTTTAGCTTCACTCATCTGAGGTACATGTCTGGCTGACGCGGTTGTAACAATCGCAGAGGTGCTCCCTTTATGCCCTAGCCGAACAAGCAGGAACGTAGGGCATAAGCATAGGTGAAAGTTATAGTTATTGAATAGGGGGGTGAATAGGCAATTTTTACGAAAGTCTTCAAAACAAGCTATTAATATGCAGCGGAAGACAAGCAGTAGAAATGAACCTATTAATATGCAGCGGAAGGTACACTACACTAGACAAGCCATAGTCAAGTAAGCAATGAAGTGAAATCACGAAGACTATTACCAGCAAGGTAGTAAGGATCAGGATGGAAGATAGTATGAAGCCAAACAACAACAGTCTTCACATAGTGAAGCCAATTAGATCATGCAAGCAGGAAATGAGTTCACGAAGACATACTGTAAGTAAAGAGAGGTGAGAGATAGAACCAGTTGCTTGGTGAGGACAAGGATTTGTTGGACAAGTTCCAGTTGCTTTGACAACTGTACGTCTGGTTAGGGAGGCTGAGAACTAACTCAAAAGACCGCGTCCTCACCTTATTCCCCTTGAGCTAAGAACACTTAGTCCTCGCCCAATCACTCTGGTAAGTCTTCAAGGTAGACATCCAAACCTTCACAGACTTCATTCACCGGCAATCCACAATGACTCTTGGATGTTCAGAACGCGATGCCTAACCGGCTGGAGGATTCACAATCCTCAAGTGTAACAAGTCTTCAGATCACGCAGATAGAAAGACTTAAGTGATGCCTAAAACTCTTTGGCTCTGGGTGTTTGGGATTTGTCCTCGCAAGGATCTCTGTCTCAAATGCTTAGGAGGTGGGTTGCTCTCAAACGACAAAAGCCGTGCACTAACTCTGAGCAGCCACCAATTTATGGTGTAGGAGGTGGGCTATTTATAGCCCAGGAGGCAACCCGACCTGATTTGTCCGAAATGACCCTAGGTCACTAAGGAACCGACACGTGTCCAACGGTCAGATTTCAAACACACGCGACAGCTTGACTTGGGCTACAAGTAAAGCTGACTCATCCAGCTCTGGATAAGATTTGCTCTCATTGTCTTCGCTCGAAGACATAGGATTTGGTTGAGCATCACTTCAGTCACTCTGACTTTGTTCACTTGGACCCCACTTAACAGTGCGGTGGTTCCTATGACTCAATAAAGGAGAAAAGGAAACTACGAAACAACTATGTCTTCGCACTCCATAGTCTTCATGTGAATGTCATCTCAAGTTATAATCTTTGTTGTGAATATCTTCACAAACCACCATTGTCTTCAATTTCTTCACACATTTTTAGTGGTCATTTCTGGTAGGTAAACCGAATCAATGTGGGACTACTACCTGTGTTATCCTGCAATTCTCGCAAACACAGTAGTCCCTCAACCAAGTTTGTCGTCCATACTCCAAAACCAACTAGGGGTGGCACTAGATGCACTTACAATCTCCCCCTTTTGTTGATTGATGACAAACTGGTTGAAGTTTTCAACGGGGATAAAAGTATGTGAAAGTTTAAGGATTAAAGCATTGTCTTCATAAGTGGCAAAAGGCTCCCCCTGAAGATGTGCATATAAGTATGTTTGCTTTTGAATTTAAATGCACATGGCAGGTTTTACTTTGTGGAGATCCTCTTCAACTTATGAAGATAATTCATCATGCATATAAAGATATAACAAAGATAATGACATGCATAATGAAAAAAGGACGTCTGCAGAATGACTTCATGCGGAATTTGTCGCATCACAGACTAACAGAAAAAGTAGGAGACGACCATCAAGTTTAAGTCTTACAACCCAAAGAACCAAACGTATCAAAAGACGAGAGTTGTAAACACTTGGCAAAATTTAGCAACCACCCATAAGGACCCGCTTGAAGACTATCAACTCATATGCTTCTCCCCCTTTTGTCAGTAAGGACCAAAAAAGGTTTGAAGACATAGAGCATCTACTCGTTCCCATCAGGAGTAGATGAAGGTGCAGGGTCGACGCTTGAGTTCGGTGGTGCAGAAGGGCCTGGTGCAGAGACGAGATGCAGTGTAGCCATGGTTGGTGAAGTGGCGTCGTCTTCTTCATCGACGACTCGCACAACAACAGTTGCTGCCGAAGATGAATACTCAGAATCTTCTATTGATGGAGTGCGGTGCCGGCTTGCATTGCGTGGAGGTCTGGAGTCAAATTTGAAGCCTTCTATGAAGCCATCTTCGCGAAGATCTTCTTCAGGACATAGCAGTGTGAGACTCTTCCAAGACCACCGACAGGCTTCATGGGCTTCCAAGACCAGGTTTCGGATGTGATTGACGTCCACCAAGATACTCTGCATCTAATGCTTTATCCAGTCATGGTGCTTGTCCTGCTTCTGATGTAAGGCAACAAGAAGCTCTCGGTCATTGAGAACATGAGAACGCTTCCGAGGCCTTTGAGCGATTGTACTGGCAGTGGCTTCAGTGTTGGCATGATGTGGCTCACGCATATTGCCAGCCAGAGGGTAAGCAGGAGTAGTAGCATTTGGAACATGAATTCCTTCTATTGGCCGTGTGAAGCTTTGACGATCAACATTATGAAGATATAGGTGTTCTTTGGCAGGCTCAGGGTAGATGGCTTCAACTGACAGATGAACCTCAGGCAGAAATACAAGATGGTTGCACGCTGAGGGCTGATAGTCAACAGATGAATGGAGTTTGATCAGGCGCATCACCCATGGAGCATGGAACTTCAAGCCAAAGAGATCAACCCCAGATGCAGCAAGCTGTCTGATGATGAAATCCCGGGTATTGAATCTGATGCCATTGACAATATAGAATACCAATGTCTTCATGGTTCCTTCAAGTTTGGCTTCAGAAGAATATCCCTTTACTGGCCATACAGTACGCCTCGGTATGTGATAAATTGTGCGGGGCAAGTACTCGAGGTCCTTGACGAAGAATTCCTTAGGATATTCAGCATCTTGTGGCAATGGCTTCATCATGCTGAGCATCTGACTCATATTTGGCTCTGGCTTCTGAAAGATACTCTGCAGCTCATTCCCGTGTAGCTGAAAACCAGGTTCATAGAGCTCACCTAGAGTGGGCAGGGAAGTAAGCTCGATGATATCTTGAGCTTTGGCTTCATGATGCACATCACCTGTCATCCACTCAAGGATCCAAGTCTTCGGATCCCTGTTGTAGCAACGAATGTGAAGTGTGGCATAGAATTGCAGCAGAAGCTCTTAATTCAACTTCTCTTTATCAGTTACGAATTGTAGAAGGCCAGCATCTCTAAAATAGTCCAGAGCTTCTTGAAGGTAGGGCAGCCCAGCAATAGCTTCGCAATCAAGACGCATGTGAGGAAAGATTCGCTCTTGATTGTATAGAATACAGGAGTAATAGTTGCGCTGCTGATAGCTCCAGAAGCGATTAGATGAGATCTTTGGCTTCAAGTATGTATTCTTGGCACTGTCAAAGAATGTGTTGTGTGCCCTGAAGCTGTTCACGCTGAAAGATCTGGGCGATGTAGCAACACCTGGAAGCCTTGGCAGCCTGGGCTGTGGCTTCTGAACCTAAGGCCTCTGCTCCACATGGTAATCATACTGTGGTCCGGGAGCTGTGGGAGGAACCAAAACGGGCCATCGTACAGTGACAAGCTGGCCGTGATCATAGGCCTGTTCAATGGTGTGAGGCCTTGGGGTTGGAATAGTGGCTTCAGCATGGACTGTGGCTTCAGGTTGCACATGAGCTTCAGGCACAACATTGGCTTTAGGCTCCACATTGTCTTCAGCCATGCCAACGTCATTGGCTTCAGTCGTGTTGGTTGTGGCAGCCTCAATGTTGTCAACCTCCATTTCTTCAATGACAGGCGGGTCGGGCATAGTCTCATTCTCCTCGAGAATGACTTCTTTAGTGAAAGGGCGTGTGTCAACTCTTTCTTCTTCTTCTCTCGTGTCTTGAGTTTCATCAGCTGATGCAGCTGGAATGTCTTCAGCAGCTTTTGCTTCAGACTCAGAGACATTCGTAGTAGGGGTGGCTTCAGGAAACACTTGACGTGCTACTGAGCTTTGTTGCGCTTCCCCTTCCGGAATGCTCGACATGGTGACCTGTGGCCTAGGGCCTTTGCAAAGCCTGCGGAATGTGGGCAACGCCTGTGGTGATGGAGTGGTCTGCACCACATAGTTGTCATCGTCAAGCACCGGAGTGGTGACTTGAGGTGGTGGAGTTCTGGGTGTCTCATCATGAATGGGAGTGTCTTGTTGAGGGCGATCGGCCCACGAATCATCCTGAGCAATTGGCGTCAATGGACAACCAATGCTGATGAGTTTGCTGTTCGTAAGAACAGGTGAAGATACCACTTGGTGCTCGAGTTTAGGAAGGACTTCATCATCTTCAACATTGTCTTCGCGACCAATGTCTTCAGCTGTGGTGGGGCCGACAGCTGGAACTTCTTCATCTTCAGGAGCCTTTGTGAAAGCAGGCTCGTGGATCACAAGGCGATGTTCTTGGTTGGTGGAGGCTGGACAGGCAACAGAAATGGGCTCAACAACAAGGGGCTCTGTGGCAGCAGCGTGCTCTTTCTTTGAAGACTTTGTCTTCAGCTTCTTCATTGATGGGGCACCATCAGTAGCATTCTTGTGCTTGCGCTTCTTGGCTTCGGCTTCAGCTGCCCTTGTGTTCTTCGGTTCTGAAGCTGCTGAGGGGACCTTAGGCTTCGAGCCTGTCATGCTGGCAGGGAAGACAATGCGAGGTGCTTCCTGCCTTGGTACTTTAGTTTGGGCCACAGCAGACTTCTTTTGCTTGGCAGCCATCTTGGGGTCGATGCCAGGACGCCCAAGAGCCTTGTGCTTCTTAGCCTCATTGTGTGCTTGAACACATTTCTCTGCGAAGTATTGCATCCGCTCTCGTGAGCCTTTTGCTTCTTCACGCTTCTTGTGAAACTCTTCCTTGAGGTCATGGTGCATCTTCTTGAAAATCTGGACATCTGCCACACTGAGCTTGGCCATGTTCTTCTTGAAGTGAGCCTTCTCATAATCAATTTTGTTCTTGAGCTCAACAATCTTCTGAGCCAAGGCCAACTCATCAGCAATGGCTCCATGGAAGGTGACGCTGATGTCCACAAGAAGCTGAAGATCATCGATGATAATGCTCTAGTCGCCGAACCACTCATCAATGAAGTTGTTCAATATATTGACGTCAAAGAGGGGCAGATCATTGAAGATCTCCGCCTCTTGTTTGCTCTTGATCAGCATCTCAAGGGCATCATCACTAAGATCTTCATCGCTGGACAGATCAATGGTTTCATCTTCGTTCCGCAGAACGGCAGCTGGAGTAAGTTCATGCCCAGAAATCTTCATGGGCTTCTTCTTCTTCTTGGACTTCTCAGTCTTCTTGGAGACACGAGATAAGTCTTTAGATTGCACACTGGGTTTAGGAGGTGCAGTGGCCAATGGCTTCACAATCGAAGCTTTTTGTGTGACCGAGGGCTTCGAAGCCTTTGTCTTCTTCTTCTTTGGCTTCGATGGAGCAGGCGCATCTTCAGAATCTGCGTCATCAGCAGATTGATCCACTATGGCCCTCTGAGATGTGATGTGAGAGAGGAGGCCATCAAAGTTGACGAAGGGGTGGATGACATTGGGATTGGCATCACGTGTGCCATCAGCCCTAGGAGCAGATGGACCAGGGTTGAAGTTGAGGCCCAGGTCCTTCTTGTTCTTCACAGCAGAATCTTTTGCAAACTGATAGTTGCGCTTGAAAAGATTTTCTTCACGACACCATAACATAAATGATGGGTCGGCATTTTCTAGCTTCGGTCCGCGAACCATGCATGGGTAGAAGCGTTGAGCAATGGCTTCAGACTTGGACTTGGGCTGCAGATTTCTGTAGAGAATATCTCCCCATGGGCGCTTGATTGCGTTCTTCTCTGCATATTCGGGGGTCACAAATCTGTATTTGAACCATTCCTCTGCCCAATATCTTCGAATCCATTGGATTCGAGTCTTGCGCTGGCCATAGCTCTCTTCAGGATCTGTCTTGTACATTTCAAATAGATCTGGAGGCAAATCCTTGGTTGTATCCCCACGGTGCTGCCTGCCGCCCTTTCTTGCTGATTTCTCAGTTGCCATTAGATTCAAACTGAATGGCTTCCAGACAGTGAATGGCTTCCTTTTGCTGGTCAGACAGGAACTGGCTTCAGGAGAGTTGATTTGACGCTATAAGAACGCTGCAAGTGAATACAGACTATGAGAGCCAAGGGATTCTCCCACGGACATGTACCTGTGACAGCATTAGAGGTGCGAGGGAAGGGGAAGAGGTCATATGCATTCTCAGAAGATTTTGAAGATAAATCAGTTTGAAGACATTGACCTCATGATGCGAAGACATTCACTTATTTGAAGAGAGTTGGTTCCAGATTTCTACAAATCCATGAATAAGTACAAGTGAGGAATCTAACTAGTTATGAAGCATAAGTGAATATACTCAGCATGATGTGAGATGCAAAAGATGACAGATCCAGATTTGGAAGTTAAGAAACCACTTTTGGTTGAAGTGGATGGATTTGACAGATCAAAAAGGCTGTAAAAAGTAAGTTTTATTTACCGCTAATAAACTGCTAGATGACGTTGAGAGGGAGGCCGAGCAGTTCAATCTCCCGCGCCCTAACATGGCGGCGGAAGACACCTACGACGGCGGCGGAGAGGATGAGGTCCGCGGCCGGCGTGAGGACGGCGTCGAAGAAGTCACGGCAGTTAAGCGCTTCGTCTCCGGCATCGACACGATCTAGCGGAGGCGCTAGGGTTTGTGCAGTGTGGTGAGGTGGAAGAAGAGATAATGACCGCGGTGAGTTGTGTATTTATAAGGAAAGGGACAGCACAGCGTAATTACGCAGGTGCCCCTGGCGGTTCACATCTGAAGGACACATGGCATGCATGCAACTTATTGGAAGTTATTCCATGTTCCCACGCATGCCTGGATTGTCGGGTGGTCGTTCCGGCCTCTCCGGTATTCAGGCAATCAGGATATGGCATTAAAAACATATTAAACTTTTGTCACTTTGTCTTCTGCTGACAAGGATTCAAAGAAGACAATCGACAGGTTTCCATAGAATGCATATGATTTGGATAGATAGAATTTGAGGTAGAAGCATGGAGGGGGGTAGGGTCTGATCACATTCACTTAGATCAAGAAAAATTCAAATATGAAGACATAGCTATAAGTGAATGCTGTAGAGGACAGAACACGAATATATGTGTATATCAGTATGAGACCAACTCAACATTGGGAAAATAGACATGAAGTCAAATCAATGTTGAAGACAAATCAAATGCGAAGACTATGCAGTTATGACGCCAATTGAAACACTTCAAACAAGAATTTGGTGGTGGCGTTACCCACCATATAGGAAGTATTAGACCCAGACACGGCGCACAATTGTCATGGCGCGCCGAAGTCAAATTCCGCTTTAATGTATTCACACTTAGAGTCTATGTCTTCATTGATTGAAGATATATGTTACTTCGTGTGTTGCACATCTAAGTCATCAACATGCATAAGCGTTAGGATGTGTGTCCAATCACAGGACATTTGAGGATTCTAAGATATTTAGCTCACACCGCAACTTGCAAAACCTTTTCTCATCCAAGGGCTTTGTGAAGATATCTGCCAATTGCTCTTCAGTGTTGACGTGAATGATATTAATATCTTCCTTCATGACATGATCTCTAAGAAAGTGATGACAGATCTGAATGTGCTTTGTCTTTGAGTGCTGGACTGGGTTGTTGGCGATCTTGATGGCGCTTTCATTGTCGCAGTAAAGTGGCACTTGCTTCAGATGGATGCCATAGTCCGTGAGAGGTTGCTTCATCCATAGAAGCTGAGCGCAGCAAGATCCAGCAGCAATGTATTCAGATTGAGCAGTGGAGAGAGATACATAGTTCTGCTTCTTTGAAGACCAACAGACAAGAGATCGTCCAAGAAAGTGACATGTGCCTGATGTGGACTTACGAGCAACCTTGTCACCAGCATAATTAGCATCTAAGAATCCAACTAGATCAAACTCTGAGCCCTTTGGATACCATAATCCTTGTCGTGGAATTGTCACGGCAGATGTCCTCGAGCTAGGACTTAGTCGTGGAGCCATCGCAACTAGGAAGCTTGAAGGGGTTATGTGGGACAAGGAACACGAGTGTTTATACTGGTTCGGCCCCTTACGGTGAAGGTAGAAGCCTACGTCCAGTTGGGGTGGTATTGATTAGGGTTACGATCACCAGGGAGCTAAACTGCTATGCCCGGCTCTCGATGAGATTGTTGTTGTCCCTAAACCGTTGCCGGGTCGTCCCTTTATATAGGGAGGCTGACGCCCAGCAGCCCTCAGAGTCCCGGCCGGCTCATAAGAGTGTCCGGCTCGGACTCTCAATCATACTTGTCTTACACTACAAGTTCTTTCATAATAATCATTCTAACTACGGGCTTTAAGCCATATCCGGGTCTTAGCCCATCTCTGGCCCATCATCTTCGAGCTTGGCTCCGGGCTTCTGGCAATGACCATACGAGTTACCCGGCCCCTCCTGACGGGTGACTCTAAGGTCTATATCCTCAACATTAGGCCCCAGATTGATTTGAGCCGGCTCATGTCAATCTTCAACTCTGCCAACAGAAAAAATCTCCGGCTTACCATTCATGTGAAGGCCATAACCCGGCATGACGTCATCCTCTAGACTCCGGATAATCCGCCGTGACGTCATCTTCCATTAAGCCCGTGTTTTACTCCACCAGATCCGCAACGCATCTTTGCTTTTACTGCCATTCCGAAAATCGAGGCATCGGGGGGGGGGGAGATAACCACGCCGTGGTCTCCTTGAATCTCGCGCCCACTTATGACCTTGCCTTATAAATAGGCCGGTCCGACAGGCTCTTCTCACGCTCTCTTCTTCCTCCTCGCGCCGCTGCCTTTCTCACTGAGCTCGCACTCCGCCGCCGTCGTCTCGCCTCCGGTCTTCGTCAACCTTGGCCGCTGCATCACCCTGACTCGGACCAGATAAACGGCGGCGACTCCCGCACCTCTTCAGCTCTGGTAAGTTCTCACCACCCCGTAGAGTAGATCTACAGTAGGGTTCATCCGTGTTCTTCGCCATTGCCACGAGCTTCGGTAGTTCTCCTAGTCACTGCCCTTGTTTGATCTTTAGCCTTGTATAGAACTAGTGCGGTAGTTGTTTAGGACTCATTTCAAATGCCCGTAGATCTCTTTCTACTACATGAATGCTTCGTTCGAGCTCAAGAACATCCCCTGTGCCCGTATTTTAGGTCTAGAGAATTTTCTTTGGACCGACCATTTTGATCCAAAAAAGTTACTGCAGTATGTGAAACCTGTTTTACCACACTTTGTAAAAACTGCAACCATTGAATCTTGGCGGCTTATAATTCCGGTTTAAGGAAACCACACGTTGTAGAATCCTCCGGTTTAAAGAAAACCATGCTTCGTAGATTCCTCCGGCTTAACTGTGATAAGGCCGTAGATCATCAATTTACTCTGAATGCCCCTGTGGCTTAAGTAACCCACTGTACCTGAGTATACATCATTAGTCCCCTTCATAAGCCGCCACCTTAGTTTGGAACTGTAGATCTCTGGCTTATAATTAACCCGGACATTTTCCTTTTTGTCATAGACTGCCAACTTTCACCATGCCTCCCAAGGCTCCCATCACTTGCAACTGGATGAGGTCCAACGTGACCAACGAGACCCTAGCTGATTTTGTTAAGTCAGGATACCTGCCCAAGAAAGATATCATGTCCTACCGTGCCCTTGACCCGTCAGAAGAAAGGCCGCAGCCAAAAGATGGGGAGGTAGTGATTTTTGCAGATCACATGAGCCGGGGCTTTGCACCACCCGGCTCAAAGTTTTTTAGGGACGTGCTCAATTTCTTCGACTTGCGGCCCCAAGACATAGGACCCAACTCAGTGTCCAACATCTGCAATTTCCAAGTCTTCTGCGAGGTTTACCTTGGAGAAGAGCCGAGTCTGCTGCTCTTCAGAGAGTTGTTTTACTTAAACCGTCAGAATGAGTGCGCCAATGGGCCAAGTCTAGAGTTAGGTGGCATCTCCATCCAGCGGCGTAGGGACTGTCTTTTCCCTTACGCAGAGCCGCCGAGCCACCCAAAGGATTGGAACATGACTTGGTTCTACTGCCAAGATACATCCCCGGCTGACGAAAGCCCGCTGCCCGGCTTTCGCCCAACACGTCTGGAGCCGACTCACTCACTGTCGGACAAGCTGTCTCAAGCGGAGCGCCAGCCTCTGCTCCCCACGATCAACAAAATCAAAGCTCTCCTGGGTAATGGTCTGAACGGAATCGACCTGGTCCGGGTCTGGATCTCATGGCGGGTGATCCCATTGAGCCGCCGCCCCGGCTTAATGTGTGAGTACACCGGACGAAAGGATGACCCTCAGAGGCATAGCCGCAATGATCTTCCCGAAGACGTTGCAGAGGAGATGACCAAGGCTCTTTTAAACGAGAGCCTGGCAGACTGCGGAAGGACCGGGTTAGCCCCCTTCTGCAAGACCAACCCAGCCCCAGCGGTAAGCCGCTGACTTTAATGTTTTATCTCCTTCTGTATATAACCTGCACCTGAATCGTTTTGAGGATTCATCATTGTATTTTTCAGGCTGATGATAAGTTCTGGCGGGTCAAATATGACCATGAGGCGGCCAAGAAGGCCAGGAAGGCGAAGAAAGCCGCCAAGAAAGCCGCCCCTCGCAAAAAGGAAGCAGACCTACTGCTTCAGAGCTGATGCAATTAAGCGACAGCTCCGAGTCAGAGGTAACCCTTAAGCCTTTAAATTCTTGCTGTATTTGTTGTTTGTTGCTGTCCGCCTTATCAACACTTGCTCATTGACAGGATGACACCGACGCCAGTAACCCGGCGGTTGAAGAGGTAATGTCACTTTCCTCCGACTCGGAGCCCTTGCCACAGCTGAAAGTCCGAAGAGTAACCCGGAAAGTAAGCTTTTCACATCCTTTAGCTTACCAAGACCCTCAATTTATTTTGAAGTGACAGGTTCATGAAAGCCGGCGTCACACCCGGACCAACAACGACACCGATCTCTCCGCCGGGTTACCCGACGCAACAAGGAAGCGTCGAACTGAGGTTTTTTCTCACTTGTACCCTTTTCATCCGTTGGCGGGTGTTATCCGTCAGCCACTCAATTCTTCTGACTCCAATTATCAGGAGACCTCCCCCTCTTCGGGTGACTCCATGCAGTCAAATCTGCCGGCTTTCAAGACCGCGCCCGGGTAACAACAATCATCTCATGTTGTTCTGATCTTTACTCATATGCTTTGTACTAACCTTTGTTGTTCTTACAGTGCTCAAGCAAAGCTCACCAAGAGGGTGAAGAAAACCAAGTCGGCCGGAGTGCCGGATTTGCCTGAGCCGGCGGTGACAGTCCAAGAACCGCCAGCTGCCTCCGCCCCCGAAGCCGCCACTCCAATGGACACGGCACCTGAAGCCACCGCCCCAACTACCAAGGCAACGACCGAAGCTTCGGTTAACCCGGAGGCCTCCGGCTCAGCTCCACCAGCAGACGACCCGGACGTGGTAATTACCCGGACGGAGTATGTTGAGCCGGGGAGACCGACCGTATTGGCCAAGTGCTCCGCTAAGGGGGAGTTACTGCAGCCCCACCAGGCGAATTTGGACCTCTCCAACTACAGCAACCTGAGCATTGGAGAGCTCGTCTCTGGCTACATCAGCCAGGTACACAAGAGCCGGGACGCCGAGGTCGCCATGGTAAACCAGATCCAGCAAAAATCTGAGGTATCCTTCTGCCACCTTCTTACTTACTGCATAGTTACCTTTGCCATGCTAGCCCCCAAGTCGACGACTTATGATTTGAATATGTTGTAGACTTAGGTTCCGGCTTACTCAATTAAGCCGGCAGTATGTAGATAGATACGTTCAATATGCATTAGCCCCAAGTGCCAAGTGTCTTTGCTTGGAAAACGCTTGGGACTTATATAATGACTGTTAATAACCCGGAAATTTATACAGGCTGTGGGCAAGAGGCTAGAGGCGGACCTTGCGGATCTCAAGAGCCGGCTGAAGATGCAGGAGATGGAGACCCGGAAGGCAAACGCCAAGTTTGTATCCAGCATCGCCACTCAAGAGAAGTTGAAGACCGAGTTTGATGCTGAGATAAAAGCCTGGGCCGAAGAGAAGGCCGCACTGGTGACCCGGGCGGAACAGGCGGAGAAAGCACTCTCTGAGAAAACCGCCGAGCTCTCCGGCCTAAAGCGCTAGGTATCCCAAATGGTGGCCGCCATCTTCGGTAAGTCGCCTCACCGGCTTTCACCAATGTTAGAATGACTCATCCTTGCCGCCGACTTACCTGATTCTGTTAAACAGGTCCCAGAAGTGCCAACCTCAACCAGAGCGTGGTCACCAAGCTAAAGGCCGTGTATACCCTGGTGGAGCAACTCTACACCGGTGCACAGCGTGCCTTAGCTGTGGTGGCCCTATCCAACGAGGTGCCGACTCATCTGGCCGAAGTCCTGCGCCGGCTCGCCGTTCTGCCTCAGCGGATCCAAGAGCTGCGACGGGCCTCTGCGAGAGCCGGAGCAATCGCCGCGCTGAGCCGGGCCAAGGCATTCCTGCCGGAGCTAGACCCGGCAGACATCGCCCTGGGTTATCCAAGCCTGAAGGAAGACGGCTCAGCTTTCGACCAGAAGGACTTTCGCAGCGTGCGTGAAGGCTGTACGCCCGGTGGCCACCCTTATCGGGAACGACACGGATCTGACCAAGTACCAGCCGGGTTATGATGCGGAGAATCAGAGGATTCCAACCCCTCGCTATGAAGCTCTCAACCTGATCCCGCCGGCTCGGCAGCACACTTTCGCCCCGGAGATTGACCCGGCCGGGTTAATTGACGAAGAAGCCCAATTCGAAGCTCTCAGTGGCATCGACTGGAAGTCATCAACCTTCGAGGTCTTGGGATCAACCGGAGGAGAAGATAGGAATGAGCCGGGGACTTCAACTCAGCGGGCATCATAATTTGGCTGGCGGTTTATCAAACAATGTTCCACCTTGTTAGACTTGATGAGTTTTTGTAATAGAGTAGGTGCAACAGTTCATCTCTGCCGTGCCATCGTGCACGTATTGAATGCGAAAAGTCCTTTGAAGTTCTCTTTTGATGTTTCTCCGGGTCATAATCGTCCCTTTGTGTTTCTCAACTTCAAAGGTGTGCCTTTAAGTGTCCTGCATAGAAAGGCAAATCACAAGTCTCGAGGCGGCTTACCGCCCTGAAAGTCAGGCGTTTTGGATAGATAACCCAGAATATGAATCAAAAAAGATTGGTCTTCAATTATATCCTTAACACAGCCGTAATAATACACTTAGCGGCCTGTAAGCATACTTCCGGTTTAGATAACCCGGGTAACAAGGTTGGTATCTTAACTCCGATTTACCTGTCGTAATGACACCCATGGCGTTCAACGAACACTGTAAACCAAAGTTAAGCCGGTAAAGTGAGACCCGGCCGTATACACCTTGACATAATCAGAGTAAACTTGTGATAAAGCAGAGGAACTTTAGGGGCTTCCGGTTCGAATACGACCAGAGACCCGGCCCAAAGGGGTTAAGCCAAGATTCGGATACGATCATATAGCCCCCAGTGGGTGTGGCGATGCCAATCAAGAGGGTACCGACAGCTATGTTCTCTTTGGTTCGAATACGACCCATGTTTGAACAGGAAGCCCCCAAGTGACATTTAAAATTGTTTAACGACGCTGATTCGAATACGATCCACGTCGGTTCTCAGAGGGGGTAAACCATGATCCAAGTATGACCAAAGGTAACCTCCCAATGAGCTCGGCACTTTGCCAATCAAATGGGTATCGACAGCTATGTTCTCTTTGGTTCGAATTCGACCCATGTTTGAACAGGAAGCCCCCAAGTGACTTTACCGCTTACGGCTAGATTAGAATACGATCATAAGCCGGATCCTCCTTTAAGTCATCATGTAAACAACACGTGCATATTTGGGGAGAAAAAAGGACAGAGGTCCTGCTTTATTGCTTATCATAATATATACATGGCTGAGAGAAATATGTACACCACGAGAGCCGGTGGCTCAAGTGTAGTAAGGCCGAAGCTGAGCTATATTCCACGGCCGACGGGTCTCTTCCTCCGACTTACGTGAATCTTTGTGCTCCCGAATGTCAATGAGGTAATATGACCCGTTGTGCAAGTTCTTGCTGACCACAAAGGGCCCTTCCCAAGGTGGGGATAACTTGTGTGCATCTGTTTGATCCTGGATGAGCCGGAGCACAAGGTCGCCTTCCTGGAAGACCCGGGATTTGACCCGGCGGCTATGATAACGGCGCAGGTCTTGTTGGTAAATCGCTGAACGGGCTGCTGCCACATCACGCTGTTCGTCCAACAAGTCAAGAGCATCTTGACGCGCCTGTTCATTATCCGTCTCAACGTAAGCCGCCACGCGAGGTGAGTCGTGACGGATGTCACTAGGAAGGACTGCTTCTGCTCCATAAACCATGAAGAAAGGCGTGAAGCCTGTAGACCTGTTAGGAGTAGTGTTGATGCTCCATAACACGGAGGGCAACTCCTCCACCCAACAACCCGGCGTCCGTTGCAAAGGGACCAAAAGCCGGGGCTTGATACCCTTCAGAATCTCCTGATTAGCTCTCTCAGCTTGACCATTGGATTGAGGATGAGCCACTGAGGAAACATCAAGTCGGATATGCTCTCGTTGACAAAACTCTTCCATGGCGCCCTTGGAGAGATTGGTGCCATTGTCAGTTATAATGCTGTGCGGAAAGCCAAAGCGGAAAATCACCTTTTTCATAAATTGAACCGCCGTGGCTGCATCGCACTTGCTAACTGGCTCAGCTTCCACCCACTTTGTGAATTTGTCCACTGCCACCAAGAGGTGGGTCTTCTTATCCTTGGACCTTTTAAAAGGCCCAACCATGTCAAGCCCCCAGACCGCAAAGGGCCAAGTGATTGGGATCATCCTCAGTTCCTGAGCCGGCACGTGAGCCCGTCGTGAAAACCTCTGGCAACCATCACATTTGCTGACCAAGTCCTCTGCATCAGCATGAGCCGTCAGCCAATAAAATCCATGACGGAAAGCCTTGGCCACAAGGGACTTTGAGCCGGCATGATGGCCACAATCCCCTTCATGGATCTCACGCAAGATCTCTTGACCTTCCTCAGGGGAGACACAACGCTGAAATGCTCCCGTGACACTGCGATGATGCAGTTCGCCATCGATAACAATCATTGACTTAGCCCGCCGGGTTATTTGCCTGGCCAAAGTTTCATCCTCAGGCAACTCGCCCCGGGTCATATAAGCCAGATATGGCATTGTCCAGTCTGGTATGACATGAAGAGCCGCCACCAGTCGTGCCTCCGGGTCAGGGACAGCCAAGTCTTCCTCTGTAGGCAACTTAACCGAAGGGTTATACAGGACGTCCAGGAAAGTGTTAGGCGGCACCGGCTTTCGCTGAGAGCCTAGCCGGCTTAGAGCATCAGCCGCCTCGTTCTTCCTGCGATCAATGTGCTCTACTTGGTAGCCCTGAAAGTGCCCAGCAATGGCATCGACTTCGCGGCGATAAGCCGCCATTAGAGGGTCTTTAGAGTCCCACTTGCCTGATACTTGTTGAGCCACCAAGTCTGAGTCACCGAAGCACCTTACCCGGCTCAAGCTCATCTCCTTAGCCATCCGAAGACCGTGGAGCAAGGCCTCGTACTCAGCCGCATTGTTAGTGCAAGGAAACATCAACTGTAACACATAATGGAACTTGTCACCTTTAGGGGAAGCCAATACAACGCCAGCCCCCGAGCCCTCCAACTGCCTGGACCCATCGAAGTGAATAGTCCAATATGTGTTATCCGGCTTTTGCTCGGGCACTTGTGACTCTGTCCAATCATTGATGAAATCCACCAAGGCCTGAGATTTAACAGCAGTGCGTGGCACATATTTGAGACCATGAGGTCCAAGCTCTATAGCCCACTTAGCAATTCTCCCTGTGGCCTCTCTGTTTTGAATGATATCACCAAGGGGGGCAGAGCTGACCACAGTGATGGGATGACCCTGAAAATAATGCTTAAGTTTCCGGCTTGCCATGAACACACCATACACAAGCTTCTGCCAATGCGGGTACCGTTGCTTGGACTCAATGAGCACTTCGCTGACATAATAAACCGGCCGCTGAACCAGATGTTCCTTACCCGCCTCCTTGCGCTCTACCACAATAGCCACACTGACGGCTCGTGCGTTTGCCGCCACATACAGTAGCAAGGGCTCCTTATCAACCGGAGCAGCAAGGACTGGGGGCTCTGCCAGCTGCTTCTTCAAATCCTCAAAGGCGGTATTAGCTGCATCATTCCAGACAAAGTTATCAGTTTTCTTCATCAACTGATATAAGGGCTTGGCCTTCTCACCCAAACGGCTTATAAAGCGGCTTAAAGCAGCAATGTGACCCGCCAAGCGCTGAACGTCATTTATACACCCGGCTTAGCCAGGGAGGTGATGGCCTTGATCTTCTCCGGGTTAGCCTCAATGCCTCTGTCAGAAACCAAGAAGCCCAAGAGTTTGCCTGCAGGAACACCAAAGACACACTTGGCCGGGTTAAGCATCATCTTATAGACCCGGAGATTATCAAAGGTTTCCCTTAAATCATCTATCAGGGTTTCCTCTTTGATGGATTTAACCACAATATCGTCCACGTAAGCGTGAACATTGCGTCCGATCTGTTTATGAAGACAGTTCTGCACACAACGCTGGTAAGTCGCCTGTGCACACTTGAGTCCAAAGGGCATAGACACATAGCAGAAGGCTCCAAAGGGAGTGATGAACGCCGTCTTCTCCTGGTCCTTAACTGCCATCTTGATCTGATGATAACCAGAATAAGCATCCAAGAAACTTAAACGTGCACAACCTGCCGTAGCATCAATGATTTGATCAATACGGGGGAGGGCAAAAGGATCAGCCGGACACGCCTTGTTCAAGTCCGTGTAGTCCACACACATCCGCCAGGTGCCGTTCTTCTTGAGTACGAGCACCGGGTTAGCCAACCACTCTGGGTGAAAAACTTCAACGATAAACCCGGCCGCCAAGAGCCGGGCTACTTCCTCACCAATAGCTTTCCGCCTTTCCTCATTAAACCGCCGAAGGAACTGTCTGACCGGCTTAAATTTCGGATCAACATTGAGAGTATGCTCAGCGAGTTCTCTAGGTACACCTGGCATGTCAGAAGGTTTCCACGCGAAGATGTCCCTATTCTCATGGATGAACTCGATGAGCGCGCTTTCCTATTTTGGATCCAGATTTGCACTGATGCTAAACTGCTGAGATGAGTCACCTGGAACAAAATCAACAAGTTTAGTCTCATCAGCTGACTTAAATTTCATTGCCGGCTCTTGTTCTGTGGTTGGCTTTTTCAGAGAGGTCATATCTGTTGGGTCAACATTGTCTTTGTAAAACTTCAACTCCTCTGTAGCACACACAGATTCTGCATAAGCCGCGTCGCCTTCCTCACACTCCAGAGCCACTTTCCGGCTGCCGTGAACCGTAATAGTCCCATTGTGACCCGGCATTTTGAGCTGTAAGTACACATAACACGGCCGTGCCATGAACTTGGCGTAAGCCGGCCGTCCAAATATAGCATGGTATGGACTTCTTATCTTGACCACCTCAAAGGTCAATTTCTCCACCCTGTAGTTGTTCTCATCACCAAAGGCCACTTCCAATTCGATCTTGCCAACTGGATAAGCCGACTTACCAGGTACTACACCATGGAAGATGGTGTTTGACTGGCTGAGGTTCTTATCAACCAACCCCATACGGCGAAAGGTCTCATAATAGAGGATGTTGATGCTGCTGCCTCCATCCATGAGCACCTTTGTGAACTTATATCCTCCCACTTGAGGAGCCACCACTAAGGCCAAGTGGCCCGGGTTATCCACCCGGGGAGGGTGATCCTCCCTACTCCACACTATAGGCTGCTCAGACCACCGCAAGTAGCGTGGGACCGCCGGCTCAACCGCATTCACAGCCCTCTTGTGAAGCTTCTGATCTCGCTTGCACAAACTAGTGGTAAACACATGATACTGTCCACCGCTAAGCTGCTTTGGATTGGTCTGATAACCCCCCTGCTGCTGTTGATGACCCTGGCCAGACTGTTGATTAAAGCCCCCTTGACCACTCTGAGGACCAGAATTTGAGCCGCCCCCCGGGCCATGAAAGCCGCCGGCGCCTGGGCCGCCGGCACCTGAGCCGCCGCCCGGGCCATTGTAGTTTTTAAAGGCCTTCATGATTGCACAATCCTTCCATAGATGAGTCGCTGGCTTCTCTCTAGAGCCGTGCCTCGGACAAGGCTCATTCAACAGCTGCTCCAGTGAGGGTCCTGACCCGCCGCCTCGGGGAGGGGGCCTCCCCTTGCGTCGCTGGTTATTACCTTGCGCGCTGGCGTTGGCCACGAACTCTAGGCTGCCATCTGCCTTGCGCTTGCCTCCTCCTTGGTTCCCCGGGTTAAACTGAGGACCCTTGCCGTTGCCGTTCTTCTTTCCCTTCCCTGTCCTTTCATCATCTAAAGGGGGATCCTTGGTACCATCAGAATCGGCGTACTTGACAAGAGCTGCCATTAACGTACCCATATCAGTGCAGTCGCGCTTAAGCCGCCCGAGTTTCATCTTCAGGGGCACAAAACGACAATTCTGCTCCAGCATTAAAACTGCTGAGCCGGCATCTATTTTGTCTGATGAATGTATGATTTCCTTAACCCGGCGAACCCAATGTGTCGTGGACTCACCCTCCTGCTGTTTACAGTTAGTCAAATCCACAATTGACATAGACTGCCTACAGGTATCTTTGAAGTTTTGGATGAACCGGGATTTCAGCTCAGCCCAAGACCCAATGGAATTCGGTGGTAGCCCTTTCAACCAAGTGCAGGCAGTTCCATCTAACATCATGGTGAAATACTTGGCCATGGCCGCCTCACTGACCTCCAGCAGCTCCATAGCCATCTCATAACTCTCGATCCAGGCTGCGGGTTGCAAGTCAGCTGTGTAGTTAGGCACCTTCCTAGGGCCCTTGAAGTCCTTAGGTAGACGTTCATTACGGATAGCTGGCACCAAACAAGGGACACCCCCGGTCCTGGTAGGGATACCCACATCAACGGAAGTCGTCGGATAAGCCGGGGGGGTCTGGTAAGCCGTCAATTGAGGCACTTGCTCCGCCTCTTGGCGCGCTTTGTCCTGGTCTGCTGCGTAAAAGGCTCCATTATAAGCCGGGCCATGGCCAGGGGGCGGGTCATGGCGTCGGACGTTACTTGAGCCGGTTGCTGAGACCATGTGCCGGCTGTAACTCGGGCTCTGGCCTGGACGAGGGGTCTAGTGGATCCTGTCCCGGCTGTAGGAGTATGCCTCTTGCTGCGCCAGTGCGTCTGAAGGAGTTCCCTGACCCGGCGGGTTTCAATAGCCGTCGGAGAGTCGCCGTCAACTGGGAGAGCCGCCAGCCGTGCTGCCGCAGCGACCATGTTCTCCAGCGGGTTATTGTAATGACCCGGGGGTATTGGCACATACTGAGGCGGGGCAGGGGGCACCTGGAGAGGCCCCATCACTCATGGCTGAATAAGGGGTCCAGACCCGGGCGCTATGACCCCTGGCGGGTTACTAGACCCTGCACCTGGCGTGTTGAAGAGGTTGCGTGGATCGTAAACCGGTGGGAGTCGAGATTGGGCCTTTTGATGCCTCCTTCTCATGACCTCATTGGCCGCGTTCTGATCCATCGTGAGTTGGAAGGACTGCGCCTGAATCAGCTGAGTCTGGGCATCGAGAGCCGCCCGCTCCGCAGCCAGCCTGATCCCTTCTGCTGCAAGATCCTCTTTAGCTTTTATCAGATCCAATTTTAACTGTGCCACCTCCACATCATGCTGAGCTTGATCATCTGGGTCAACCGTGGTGGTTAACAGGGCCGTCATCTTGTCCGTGAGATCCATTAGCACCTGAGCCGGCGAAGGCACCGGGGTTCTCGCTCCAGCGGCAGGGTTCTGAACAGGCTGCGCACCAGCCATAAAAACTCCAACCTGACTTGGCGGCTTAAATAGGTCCGGAATACCATCACCATCGGAACAACCCATGAGCCTGTCATCCTGAAGTTGGTACAACGAGTTTGACTCATCGGTGGCTGACTCGCCGTCAAAGCCGGCGGCCGTCTCATCACCGGACCCAGCTGGATCAGAGGGCCCTCCATGGATGCATCCCACAAAAGTGTGCTTTAAGGCAGGCCGGGCCCGAGCGGGTCGTGCGCGCTGAGCCGTTTCGATGAGATCGGCGCAGAGATCCGGCTCAGGTCCCGGTTCACCAATCTTGCCAATGAAGACATGGATTCCGCCGAAGGGGACCCGGTACCCATACTCAATTGAGCCGGCGTCGGGGCCCCAGTTTGCATCATCGATGTAGAGCTTGCCGCGACGACTCTTGGTCATCCGGTGCACAGCGTATCCCTTGAGCCCTTCGAAGCTGCCCTTCAAGAACTCAAATCCACCGTGCGCTGGCCCCACGGTGGGCGCCAACTGTCGTGGAATTGTCACGGCAGATGTCCTCGAGCTAGGACTTAGTCGTGGAGCCATCGCAACTAGGAAGCTTGAAGGGGTTATGTGGGACAAGGAACACGAGGGTTTATACTGGTTCGGCCCCTTACGGTGAAGGTAAAAGCCTACGTCCAGTTGGGGTGGTATTGATTAGGGTTACGATCACCAGGGAGCTAAACTGCTATGCCCGGCTCTCGATGAGATTGTTGTTGTCCCTAAACCGCTGCCGGGTCGTCCCTTTATATAGGGAGGCTGACGCCCAGCAGCCCTCAGAGTCCCGGCCGGCTCATAAGAGTGTCCGGCTCGGACTCTCAATCATACTTGTCTTACACTACAAGTTCTTTCATAATAATGATTCTAACTACGGGCTTTAAGCCATATCCGGGTCTTAGCCCATCTCTGGCCCATCATCTTCGAGCTTGGCTCCGGGCTTCTGGCAACGACCATACGAGTAACCCGGCCCCTCCTGACGGGTGACTCTAAGGTCTATATCCTCAACAATCCTAGTGTGGGGGTGTAAGCCAAATATCGAAGAATTCGCTTCATAGCTAAGTGATGAGATTCCTTTGGTGCCTCTTGGAATTGGGCACACATGCAAACGCTAAGCTTTATATCTGGCCTAGATGCACATAAATAGAGTAAAGACCCAATCATGGAGCGGTATACCTTTTGATCAAACTCTTTACCATTCTCGTCGGGACCCAATTGACCTTTGGTTGGCATTGGCGTCGTGTACCCGTTGCAGTCTTGCATTCCAAACTTCTTCAGGCAATCTTTGAGGTATTTCTCTTGAGACATAAAGTGTCGTTGCTCTGCTGACGGATTTGAAGACCGAGGAAGAATTTCAGCTCACCCATCATGGACATCTGATATTGCTCTTACATCATGTGCCCAAACTCATCGCTTTATCTCTTGTCAGTGCAGCCGAAGATAATGTCATCCACATAGATCTGGCACACAAACAGTTCACCATCGTATGTCTTCGTGAAGAGAGTGGGATCCAGGGAACCAGGTTTGAAGCCTTTGTTCTTCAGGAAGTCTTTGAGTGTGTCATACCAAGTGCGAGGAGATTGTTTGAGGCCATACAGTGCCTTATTGAGCTTTTATACCACGTCAGGATGTTTTGGATCTTCAAAGCCAGGTGGTTGTGCAACATACACTTCTTCTTCAACCTTGCCATTGAGAAAAGCACTCTTCACATCCATTTGGTACAGGAGGATGTGGTGATGGTTGGCATAGGCTAGCAGTATGCGAATGGCTTCAAGCCTAGCCACTAGAGCAAATGTTTCTGTCGGCGTCCTGGGAACGGGGGTCCCCAGACTTGCCTGTCTACGGCCCACGGCATGGCTCCACCCGCGGCCCTGTACGGCCCATCTTCACCAGCAAACACTCAAGACTCTCGCAAGGGGCCAAGCCTCGCGAGGCGGACGACGCAAGACCTCCTCGGGGGCGGCCTAACCAGGCTGGCTCGCAAGGGGCGGGGTGATCAAGGCCAGGGGCACCTCGTGAGGTTCCCGTGATGGCGCCAAGCAGGCGCCAGCACGCGCAGTGTCCTTGTTTCCTCTTTGGTGCTAAAGAGGCAAGCGCAGGCGAGAAGTCCCGAGGCATCAGGCAAAGGTTTCCATATAGGTGCAACGAGACCAAGACCAGCAGGACGACAGGACGGAGGTCAGCGTGGAGCCCAAGACGGCGTCACCACCAGAGCCTTTGGCAGGCGAAGACCACCTTTAGTCAGGATAACTTGTACTAGTTGTCTCCCTTCAAATTTGGCCGTTGTGGGATCCGTTCCCGCTCAATATTTGGGAAGAGCACCAGGGCCTCTATAAATAGGACTAGCCACCACCTTAGCAGGGGACGGATCATTCAGACCACCAGCCACCTCACAAGCTCACCAAGCACAAGAGCACCTCTCCTGAGGAGGCTGTTCTTCCCTTGTAACTGTTCATCCTTAGCCCGAGAGGCAATCCACCACACCACACTGGAGTAGGGTATTACACCACAACAGTGGCCCGAACCAGTATAAACCTTGTGTCTCTTGTTCTGTGAGTTCGACGCGCTAGGCTTGGAGATCGCGGTGAGGGTGTGAGCTTGGGGGAGGAGAGATCTTCGTGCACACTCCAGTGTTCGAACCTCAAGGGTTTTGCCAGAACCAGAAATCCGACATTTGGCGCGCCAGGTAGGGGTGCGCCAAAGCTTTCCTTCCTCCGATCCGCGTCCCATCGCTTCGTCGCATCCATGTCAGACGTGCGTCGAGCCCGCGCTGAGCGTCGGGCTGCCCTCGCCGCCCGTGTCCCTCAGACTGCCCCCGTCGGCGGCCCTCCCCGTCGTTCTCTGTCACCTGTCGCCAACGCCGCCATCGGTCCGGCAGGAAACGAGCAGCAAGCGTCCTCGCTGCACCCCTCCGTGCGGCGGGATGGCTGCACCACCACTCCGTCGCTGACCCCAGCCGACTCATCGTCTCACGCTCGTCGCGCTGCTCATGGCACACGAGCTCCTGCGCTACCGCCCGGTCGACGACCTCTATGAGGACTGGCTGGACCACATCGCCGAGCTCGTTAGCGCCGCACCCTCCCTCTCGCTGCCTTGCCTGCCGCCAGCTGCAAGTGACATAGCTCATGGAGCACCTCCACCACCTCCGCACCAAGACGGCCCTCTAGCGCCAAGGCGCGCGGCCCACCGCGTCGGGCGCCCGCGCACGAAGAAGGAAGCTGCCAGGAAGTTCCCCGGCTGCAAGAGAATGCTCCCGCGCTCCCGGCACCACCGCGACAAGGCCGTGCGCCGCCTGCGGCAGCGGTGCGCGGACACGAGGGGCTGGCCCCACCTCTGCAAAGGGCCCCGGAGGCCACAGCAGGCTGCCGCGCCTTCACTCTTGAGCTGCGTGGCATCGTCTGGCTGGGCAAGTTCAAGCCGGATCTGCCTCCTCGCTATGACGGCACCCCTGACCCCGCGGAGTTCTTAGAGCTCTATGAGCTGAGTATCGAGGCAGCCAACGACGATGAGAAAGTCATGGCAAACTGGTTCCCCATAGCTCTCAAGGATGGTGCTCCCTCGTGGCTCCAGAACCTGCCCCTGGGCTCCATCTCTTCCTAGGATGGGATGCGCGACAGCTTCGTCGCCAACTTCCAGGGCACTCGCGACCGCCCTCCGGCCGCGGGTGACCTACACCGCATCAAGCAACAGCCACAAGAGAGCTTGCAGAAGTACATCCAGCGCTTCAAAATTGTTTGTCTCAAGATCCCCAAGGTGACGCACGAGGCCATCATTTTCGGCGTTTTCTGATGGCGTCCGCGACGTCAAGATGAAGGAGGAGCTCGCCATCCATGAGGAGCTATGCACAGCTCTCGAGCTATTCAACCTGGCGACCAAGTGCACAAGAGCTGAGGAAGGGCGCCTTTCCCTCCTCGAGCTCCCTTCTACCGACCCAGAGGAGAAGAAAGCCAAGGCCAAAGACGTGAAGCGCAAAGGGGTGGCTGTGCTCGCGGTGGAGCCTGACACGAAGCGCGGCCGGGACCATCCCGAGTCGTCCAAGAGCAGCCGTCCGTTCTACACCTTCCACAACATACACAGCCACAACACCAATGACTGTTAGGAGCTCAGGGCCATTCGAGATGGACGCTTCGGTCGACACCCCGAGCGCAACAACCGGGGATACGGCCGAGGAGGAGGGCGTGGCAGAGGACGCTGGGACGATCGCGGCCCCCGCCAGGAGTGGCACGACCGACCTCACGAGGACCGCTGGCAAGATCAGCCTCATGAGGGCGCATGGAGGGATCAGCCTCGCGAGGACCGCCCTCAGGGCAATGCCGGTCTTCCTCCACTGCCGCCGCCACCAAGGAGGAACGACGACCACCATCAGGATGATGGGGCTGGGGGCTTCCAAGAACCACGTGCTATCGCCTGCATCTTGGGCGGAGCTCAGGCCCCAGCCTCTCAGCGTATCTTCAAGCAGTTTGCTCACGAGGTGAACGCAGCTCTTCCCAGGCTTGAGGCTAGACGCCCACTCAGGTGGTCCAAGTGCGCCATCACCTTCAGCTCGGCAGACCAGCTCAAGTGTGCGGCCACTGCTAGCGCCCTCCCAAAGCTCTGCTCACCCATCATCAGCAACGTTCAAGTCACCAAGACCCTCATCAACGGCGGCGCGGGGCTTAACGTCCTGTCCGTCGAGACATTCGACAACCTCCAAGTGTCGTACTATCAGCTTCAGCCTACCAAGCCCTTCTCCGGAATGACCGACGGCTCCACCACCGATAGGGCAGGTCGACCTCCCTGTCACCTTCGGACAGCGCGACAACTACCGCACCGAGCTCATCGACTTTGACGTTGCCCACATCCGTCTGACATACAATGCCATCCTTGGGTACCCAGCGCTGGCCAAGTTCATGGCAGTAACCCACCACGGTTATAACATCCTCAAGATGCCAGGAAGTGGCGGGATCATCATAGTCCCCTGCAAAGAAAGTGATGTGGTGTGCTCCCTCGAGCGCGCCTTGCAAACCGCAGCAATCGAAGACCCCAACAACCAAGGCACCATATACCCTCCTGAGGCCATCCCCAAGAAAAGAAACAGCTACTCTGTACGGGGCCTCAGGGGAGCGGCGTATCTAGCGATGCCACATCAGGATCAGCGCCCGCGCCTGGGCGCCTCCCTCCCTTGCATAGGAAGGCGCGCCCGGTGCCCTCCTCGGGTGAGGCTCGGGGGCTCTCTTCTGGAGGGCCTCAGACCTAGCCAACATCACGAGGGAGGCGCTCGGGCACCACAGGGAGATCTGCTTTGCGGCACATTTCCCTAAGGAGGACACCGGGCGAGGAGTGCCCGGCGCTCAAGAGTTCATCGCCAAGACCACTCAGGAGCTTCAAGAAGTAAGAGCCATGCGCAGCGACCGCCGCCCACCTGGCGCAGCTCCCCATCTAGGCGAGGATGGCGGGCTGCGCGTCTGCATCGACATCCCAGGGCTCAACAGGGCCGCATCTTAGGAGCTCTTCTGTCCTTCGCGCGTGGGACGTTGCAAGGGCCCACCCCACAGCTATGTTCGCATGCCATTTGGCCTGCCGAGCATGGCGGCCGCCTACCAGTGCAACCTGCGGAGCATCCTGGCGGCCCGGGAGACCAGGCAGCATGCAGTCCTGGCAGAGGTGGAGACGGTCCTCGAGGAACCGCCTAGACCCCAAGAGCCTCCCGAGGCTCGGGGCCCCGGTGGCTCATGAGGAGCAACCCCTTCGCCATGCATCTTCAGCTGCCCCAACATCCCTTCGACAACGGAACCAGGTGACATTTTCCAAGTTTATTTAGTTGGGAGCGCCCCTGGGCTGCATTATTCCCAGGTCGCATGGGCCTGTCCCTTCGGCATGTATCCTTGTTGCATCTTTAGCCTACTCTGCTGGGGGCGCCCCTCGGGCTGCATCATCCCCAGGCCGCTCGGGTCTGTCCCAGTGGCATGTATCGTTCTTGCATTTACCTAAGCTAGTTCGCTTTCCATGCATAGTCTATCTATGGTTATCGCCTGCCTGACTATCACCCATCATAACCGCCCGCGTCACTGATCTGCCTCATGCTCATTCCGCAATAGGAGCTACCCACGCTGGCACGGTGCTTGTGCTCGGGTCCGTCCCTGCAACGCTGACAAATCTGAGCGGTCGAGCTCTGACTCACGGCCCGCCCCACGCACGTCACCTCACTAGGCCCTTAGTGCCTTCATCTTCTTGTGGAATGACCAGCGGCAGACCAGCAATCATAGTGGCAATCTGTGTCCCTTCTCGTGCTAACCTGCAGGAACCTCCTAAGGACAACAGCAGGCGGCACCGTGGGCTCCCTCTTCTCCCATGCAATTCGCTTGTGCGTTAAAAGGGGAGCTCCTGAGCATCGCGACTCAGGAGCTCTTACTGGCTCTCCAGCCCTCACCCCCTCGCCTTGACCACGGCATCATGACCTGGCATACAAGTGGCGGCTGAGCTCGCTCGAGGGCCAGACCTAAGGACGTAGAGCCCATAGAAGAGCATGGAGAAGAGGGGGAGGCTCGCAAGGGCCTAACCTGGCTACACAACAGCTGCCAACGCGCGAGTCTGGTGGCGCGCAAGGAACTGGCTCCCGGCTGCAAAGATAAGTCTCGCGCTCGGGTCGACCAAGCATTACGGCATAGGATTCTCACTTGTCGCAGCCTTGTTGCGACAACGTCGCCTCCCTTTCTACCACTCGGTGGCTGCTTGCACGCTAAAGGGGACCTCTTGAGCATCGCGCCTCAGGAGCTCTTACTGGACCTCGGGCCGCTCACCTCCTGGCCTTGACCACGGCATCGTGTGGCATACCAGCGACGGCTACAGCCTGCCTGGGGACCAGGACCTGTCGGCGTAGAGCGCTAGCTGCCGTGGGGATGGAAAGGGGAGACCGAGCCGAAGCAAGACATGTGTTCGCAAAATTTTCATAATAAGGATAACATTGACGAAAGACATTACAGACCCTTTACACACCCCCGCAGGGTCCGTCTCGATTCCTCGTAGGGAGCAAAAGAAGGGAGTTTCTAGGAGCCATATCTACACGCGCTGACGTGGCCAACGCCATCACCAACAGTGGGCCACCGGAGGCCGGTGCCAACAACCCCATCCAGATCAGCGACGGTGGCGGCCAGGTGCCCCGGTCTTGCTCCGGGCGCGGCAAGAGCTCGAGGGCACGTAGCTGTCGTCGCTTGTCTATGGGGTCTCGTAGGGCTCAGGAGAATCACTGGACTCCCAAGCGCTGCCACTGCTGCTGGAGGAGCTGCTAGCGAAGCCAGCAGCAGGCTCGCCGACGGACGCTACGCCACCCCGACGACCCCCTCCTTGACAGCACTCCAGGCGGCGGCCTTCCTTGTTGAAGACCTTGAAGAACATGGTGGAGGCACCATCGTACTCAAAATGGATGGCGAGGGCGCCTTCCGCAAGGCAAACTCGAGCAACCTCGCCCCAGCCGCGGGTCATGAAGATCTTGCTTGGGGAGACGGCCTCAACCTCCGCTCTGGTAGCCGGGGCGTCGCAGTCGGCGTGCTGCAGCCAAAGCTCGAAGGGGCCCCTTGGCGGCATCTCAGCGGGGAAGAACTGCGGAAAGCGAATCCAAGTGCGTGGGGGCATCGCCGCCCACATCACGAGTTCACGCGAGGAGTTCGCGGCATGGGCCCCTGGGACGACGGCAGGCATCATCGCGGTGCGGCAACCCCAGCCACGGCGTGGGCGGCGTCGCTCACCGCCTCTTCCTCCGGAGCCCTCGGCTTGGGCGTACAGAGGCAGCGGATACCTGGGAGGTGGCAGCTCGCACCAAGGCCTTGACACCGCCGGTCTCACGACTGCGTCGCGGCGGTGGGCCAGCCTCTTCTTCGGCGGAAGTGGCCCGGGCTCGTCGCGGGGGGTTTTCCCCTTCTCCGCGGCCGAGAACCTCCGTATCAGCGCCATGGGTGTCGCTGCTAGCAATGAAGCAAGGAAGAAGAAGCGAGCAGAGCAGGAAGAGATGAGTGACGGGGTCTCCGCCCCCCTCCTCATTTATAGCGGGAGAAGGCCAACCGGCGATCCCCACGATCACAGGTAATGATGTTTTTCTCTGCATGCATCAGGGACTCGTCAAGTCGGGCAGTTGCCAAGGCAGCGTGGGGAAGCGGAGACACCCACGTCCAATCAATCGCCACGCGTCAAGAGAGGCTGCGGGTTGTTGGGGCCCGCGGCTCTCTACACTTGCCCCTTGGCTTCGCCTCGAAGCCAAGTACGAGCGCGCCTTGGGCCCAGGGGCTACTGTCGGCGTCCTAGGAATGGGGGTCCCCAGACTTGCCTGCCTGCGGCCCACAGTGTGGCTCCACCCGCGGCCCTGTACGGCCCATCTTCACCAGCAAACACTCAAGAATCTCACGAGGGGCCAAGCCTCGCGAGGCGGACGACGCAAGACCTCCTCGGGGCGGCCTAACCAGGCTGACTCGCGAGGGGCGGAGAGATCAAGGCCAGGGGCACCTCGCGAGATTCCCGTGACGTAAGCCATGACAACCGAGGCCAGGCAGGTGCCAGGCGGGCACCAGCGCGCAGTGTCCTCGTTTCCTCTTTGGTGCTAAAGAGGCAAGCGCAGGCGAGGAGTCCCGAGGCATCAGGCAAAGGTTTCCATATCGGTGCACCGAGACCAAGACCAGTAGGACGGCAGGACGGAGGTTAGCATGGAGCCCAAGACGGCGTCACCACCAGAGCCTTTGGTAGGCGAAGACCACCTTTAGTCAGGATAAGTTGTACTAGTTGTCTCCCTTCAAATTTGGCCGTTGTGGGATCCCTTCCTGCTCAATATTTGGGAAGAGGACTAGGGCCTCTATAAATAGGACTAGCCATCACCTTAGCAGGGAACGGATCATTCAGACCACCAGCCACCTTACAATCTCACCAAGCACAAGAGCACCTCTCTTGAGGAGGCTGTTCTTCCCTTGTAACTGTTCATCCTCAGCCCGAGAGGAAATCCACCACACCACACTGGAGTAGGGTATTACACCACAACGGTGGCCCGAACCAGTATAAAACTTGTGTCACTTATTTTGTGAGTTCGACGCGCTAAGCTTGGAGATCGTGGTGAGGGTGTGAGCTTGGGGGAGGAGAGATCTTCGTGCGCACCCCAGTGTTCGAACCTCAAGGGTTTTGCTGGAATCCGAAATCCGATAGTTTCATTGAAGCCAATCCCTTCAACTTGAGTGTAACCTTGAGCAACGAGACAAGCCTTGTTTCTGACAACTTGACCATGCTCATCTTGTTTGTTGTGATAGATCCATTTGGTTCCCATGATATTGTGCTTGCGAGGATCAGGGCGGTTGACCAATTCCCATACATTGTTCAGCTCGAACTGTTGAAGCTCTTCCTGCATAGCTTGAATCCATTCATGTTCCATGAAGGCTTCAGCATCTTTCTTGGGTTCTGATATAGAGACAAATGCAAAGTGCCCACAGAAATTTGCTAGCTGTGTTGCTCTTGAACGAGTGAGTGGACCAGGTGCATTGATGTTATCAATTATCTTCTCAATCTGTACTTCATTTGCAACACGAGGATGAACTCGACGAAGATTTTGCCCTTGCTGATCATTGTCTTCATCTTCAGCATTGGCTTCAGGATGAACAGTGTCTTCAGGTTGATTAGGTGCAGAAATGATGATTTCTTCTTCAGCCTGTGCCTCTGAAGGTATGATCTCTCCAGTACCCATAAGCTTGATCGATTCATTAGGTGGGACTTCATCTAGCACATTTGGCAGGTGCTCTCTTTGCGAGCCGTTAGTCTCATCGAATCGCACATCCACAGTTTCAACCACTTTATAGTGAAAGAGGTTGAAGCCTCTGTAGGAGTGCGAATCCTTTCCGTAGCCAAGCATAAAACATTCATGTGCTTTCGGTGCAAATTTTGAAGTGTGATGTGGATCCTTGATCCAGCACCTAGCACAAAATACTCTGAAGTAACTGACGTTTGGCTTCTTACCAGTTAGAAGCTCATAGGATGTCTTCTTTAGAAGCTTGTGAAGATAAACACGGTTAATGACGTGGCATGCAGTATCAATGGCTTCAGGCCAGAACTTCCTTGGAGTCTTGTACTCATCAAGCATCGTCCGAGCCATGTCAATGAGGGTTCTGTTCTTGCCCTCCATGACGCCATTCTGCTGAGGTGTGTATGGAGCTGAGAACTCATGAGTTATGCCCAATGTATCAAGATAAGTGTCAAGGCCAGTGTTCTTGAACTCTGTGCCATTGTCACTTCTTATGCGCTTGATCTTGATGCCATAGTTCGTCATGGCACGATTGGCGAATCGTATGAAGACATCCTGCACTTCATTCTTGTAAAGGATTATATGCAACCATGTGTATCTTGAATAATCATCAATAATGACGAAGCCATAGAGGCAAGCAGTGGCAGTGAGAGTAGAGTAGTGAGTAGGGCCAAATAAGTCCATGTGAAGCAGCTCGAAGGGACGAGATGTCGTCATGATTGTCTTCATGGGATGTTTGGCCCTTGTCATCTTTCCAGCTTCGCAGGCACCACACAGATGATCCTTCTTGAACTTGACGCCCTCAATGCCTACGACGTGTTTCTTCTTCGCGATTGTGTACAAGTTCGTCATGCAAGCATGCCCTAGCCTTCGATGCTAGAGCAAGCACTCTGAAGCTTTTGCTAGAAGACATACGGCCAACTGTGGTCCTGCTGAGAAATGTACCATATACAGATCATCTTTCCGATAACCTTCAAAAACTAGAGACTTGTCAGATTCCATAAGAACAAGGCAATGATATTTTCCAAATATCACAATCATGTTCAAGTCACAAAGCATTGAGACAGACATTATGTTGAAACCAAGGGATTCAACAAGCATCACTTTATCCATGTGCTGATCCTCTGAGATTGCAACTCTACCTAGACCTAATACCTTGCTTGTACCAGTGTCAGCAAATGTGATGTGACTTTTGTCAGATGGACGTAAGGTTGATTCCATGAGAAGAATTCGATCACCAGTCATGTTGTTAGTGCATCCACTGTCCATAATCCACTCAGAAGCCTTTGGTATCGCACCCTATAGTGCAGTTAGGGGGATAGGCTTCACCAAGGGAAATGTGAAGCATAAACATTTGACGAACAATCATATTATCAAAGTTCAGATCCTGGTTAGGGCAGATAGGATGACTGTCAAGGAATCCAGGAACAAAATACATAGTAAGACCATTTGGGCATTTTATCTTGCGCCCCACAAGATGTTTTAGGTCCCCGGCATAAGCATCAAACGCCTTTGATTTCTGGCTGGAGACCTTTCCCTGCAAAAGAGAGTTAATTTTTCTTAACCACCCACATCTTTAGGGGTGGCTTAGAAGCAATGAGTCTAAGTGCAGCATCTGAGAACTTCGGCTTTGGAGCCTTAGCAAATAGCCTTGCAGGACGTGAATAATACTCATAAGAATAAGCAGAATAGTTCTTGGTCTTATGAACATAGCGGTTTGAAGAAACACGCTCATATTCACAAGTCTGAGTATGGTTTCCCTGCAAAACATTGGCGTTAGGATGACTCTAGTGAGTCCTCTGTCTATATGAAGCCTTTGGTCTGGGGTTTGTCTTCTTCCTAGGTGGTGTCCTGATGACATTCACAGGAAGATTCTCAAGACAACTTTTGGGCACCCAGATCTTCTTCATAGGTGGCCCATTCCTGCAGTTAGTACCAATATACCTGGCAAACACTTCACCATTCTGATTCTTAAACAGTTTATAGTTTGCATCAAAGGATTCATCAATGATAATCGGGTTAGCACCAGTGAATCCAGATAAGGTAGACGGATCCACTGAAGGTCCCTTTGCAGCAACCCATGTGGTTTTGGGGTACTGCTCAGGCTTCCAGTAAGTACCATCAACATTCATTTTCCTTTCGAACCCAACACCCTCTTTCCTAGGGTTTCGGTTCAGAATATGCTTTTTAAGGACATCACATAGTGTCTGATGCCCTTTGAGACTTCTGTACATTCCTGTCTCAAGCAATGTCTTCAACCTGGCATTCTCATCAGCAATAGTAGTGGTATCCTCCGTAGAGGGGTTAGTTACCACATTAGCAGTTGAAGATATTGCAATAGTAGCAGTAGTTGAACATTCAGCAATAGAGGTAGCCTTATCACGCTCAAGAAATTTTAGACATGGTGGTTCAAATCATTCCTGAGCGGAACTGATCTGTTGAGCGTGAAGTGACTCATTCTCTTTTTGAAGATCTTCATGAGCCGCTCTCAAGTTCTCAAGTTCTTGCTTCCTTCGAAGATAATCGTAGGAAAGCTTTTCATGAGTTGTTGGGAGCGTTTCATGACGATGTTCAAGTTCCTCGTACTTAACATGAAGATTTTTGATGTCTTCAATTAAGGACTGAGATCGGGTCATTTCCGCGTCCAACAGGTCATCGCTTTTTCTAGCAATTTTTGAATATGTTCCATGGCATTCTGTTGATCAGTTGCAATTTTAGCAAGTGTTTTGTAGCTAGGTTTAGATTCACATTCAGAGTCATCTTCACTTGATGTTTGAAAGTAAGCATCGCGTGAGTTTTCATTGGCACCGCGTGCCATGAAGCAGTAGGTGGGAGCAGACTCGTCCTTATCATCAGCATCGGCGTTGGTGATGGATCCATTGTCTTCATAGTTGAAGATGGACTTGGCAACATAGGCAGTAGCCAGAGCCAAGCTGGCCACGCCTGAATCGGACTCCTCCTCAGACTCCACCTCTGCCTCCTCAGAAGCAGACTCCTCCTCTAAATCCATCTCCTTGCCAACAAAAGCACAAGCCTTGCCAGATGAGCTCTTCTTGTGTGATGAAGACCTTGATGAAGACTTTGAAGAAGACTTTGAGGATTTCTTCTTCTTCTTGTCATCAGAATCATATTCCTTGCTCTTCTTCTTCTTCTTGGTCTCATTGTCCCATTGTGGACACTCAGAGATGTAGTGACCAGGTTTCTTGCACTTGTGGCATGTTCTCTTCTTGTGATCACATGTGGAAGCTTCATCATTTCAAGAGCTGGATCTTGAAGACTTTCCGAAGCCTTTCTTCTTCGTGAACTTCTGAACTTCTTCACAAGCATAGCAAGCTCCTTTCCAATGTCTTCAGGATCCTCGGAACAGCAGTCAGATTCTTCTTCAGATGAGGAAACAACCTTTGCCTTCAAAGCGCGAGTACGGCCATAGTTGGGACCATAGATATCTCTTTTCTCAGATAACTGGAACTCAAGTGTGTCGAGCCTCTCAAGTATGTCAGACAGATCGAGAGTCTTGAAGTCAGGGCGTTCTTGAATCATCAGGGCCAGGGTATTAAATGAGATGTCAAGCGATCTCAAGAGTGTCTTGACGATTTCGTGCTTGGTGATCTCTGTGGCGCCGAGTGCGTGAAGCTCATTTGTGATATCAATGAGGCGATCAAATGTGAGCTGGACATTCTCATTGTCATATCTCTTGAAGAGGTTGCGAAGAACACTGATCCTTCAGTCTCTCTGTGTTGAGACGCCTTCGTTGACCTTGGAGAGCCAGTCCCAGACTAGCTTCACAGTTTCCACAGCACTCACACGACCATACTGTCCTTTGGTCAGATGACCATAGATGATGTTCTTGGCAGTCGAATCCAGTTGAATGAACCTCTTGACATCAGCAGGGGTGACACCTTCACCGGCCTTGGGAACGCCGTTCTTGACGACATACCAGAGGTCGACATCAATGGCTTCAAGATCCATACGCATCTTATTCTTCTAGTAGGGGTAATCAATGCCATCAAAGACAGGGCACGCAGCGGAGACTTTGATTATCCCTGCAGTGAACATAGCTAAAACTCCAGGTGGTTAAACCGAATCACACAGAACAAGGGAGCACCTTGCTCTGATACCAATTGAAAGTGCTAGTTATCGACTAGTGGGGGGTGAATAGGCAATTTTTATGAAAGTTTTCAAAACACGGGGGCTTTGAAGACAAGCAGTAGAAATGAACCTATTAATATGCAGCGGAAGGTAGACTACACTAGACAAGCCATGGTCAAGTAAGCAATGAAGTGAAAGCACGAAGACTGTTAGCAGATAGGTAGTAAGGATCGGGATGGAAGATGGTATGAAGCCAAACAACAACAGTCTTCACACAGTGAAGCCAATCAGATCATGCAAGCAGGCAATGACTTCACGAAAACATACTGTAAGTAAAGAGAGCTGAGAGATATAACCAGTTGCTTGGTGAGGACAGGGATTTGTTGGACCAGTTCCAGTTGCTGTGAGAACTGTACGTCTGGTGAGGGAGGCTGAGATCTACCTCAGAAGACCACGTCTTCACCTTATTCCCCTTGAGCTAAGAACACTTAGTCCTCGCCCAATCACTCTGGTAAGTCTTCAAGGTAGACTTCCAAACCTTCACAGACTTTGTTCACCGCCAATCCACAATGACTCTTGGATGCTCAGAATGCGACGCCTAACCGGCTGGAGGATTCACAGTCCTCAAGTGTAACAAGTCTTCAGATCACGCAGACAGAAAGACTTCAGTGATGCCTAACACTCTTTGGCTCTGGGTGTTTGGGCTTTGTCCTCCCAAGGATCTCTCTCTCAAATGCTTCCGAGGTGGGTTGCTCTCAAACGACAAAAGCCGTGCACTAACTCTGAGCAGCCACCAATTTATGGTGTAGGGGGTGGGCTATTTATAGCCAGGAGGCAACCCGACCTGATTTGTCCGAAATGACCCTGGGTCACTAAGGAACTGACACGTGTCCAACGGTCAGATTTCAAACACACGCGGCAGCTTGACTTGGGCTATAAGTAAAGCTGACTCATCCATCTCTGGATAAGATTTGCTCTCATTGTCTTCGCTCGAAGACATAGAATTTGGTTGAGCATCACTTCAGTCACTCTGAATTTGTTCACTTGGACCCCACTTAACAGTGCGGTGGTTCCTATGACTCAATAAAAAAGAAAAGGAAACTACTAAACAACTATGTCTTCGCACTCCATAGTCTTCATGTGAATGTCTTCTCAAGTCATAATCTTTGTTGTGAATGTCTTCACAAACCACTATTGTCTTCAATGTATTCACACATTTTTAATGGTCATCTCTAGTAGGTAAACTGAATCAATGTGGGACTACTACCTGTGTTATCCTCCAATTCTCACAAATAGATTAGTCCCTCAACCAAGTTTGTCGTCAATACTCGAAAACCAACTAGGGGTGGCACTAGATGCACTTACAACAGGAGCCAGGCAACCCAGCTTGGCAAAAACTTAAGTCATAGAGGTGCATATGATGGCGAAGACAGGACGTATATGAGCAAACAATACACATATATATATGGTGAGCTTTATGCTCGAAATAATAATAAGCTTCTATTCAAGGAAGCCCCCAGTTATGGTGGGGTGTGTACATTTAAGGATGTATACCCCTCAAGTGTGCGGCTTACCCGAACACACGCTAGAAGTTGTAAAAGAAATGAAAATAAAAAGGAAAAAAGGGAAAAGGAGAAAAAGGTAACAAACAATGTGTGCGGACTTAGGCGTAGAATCTTCGGAGTTTGGCAGCGTTCCATGGGTTCGGCTCTAAGCGATTGTCCGATGCATTGCGAAGGAAATAGGATCCTCCAGTGAGAACTTCATCTATAATGAAGGGACCCTCCCATTTGGGCTTGAGCTTGCCCTTTATCTTCTCTGGTAGGCGTAGAACGAGTTCACTGACATTATAAGTCTTAGCCCGCACTTCTTTGCTTTGGTATCTTCGAGCTTGTTGTTGGTAGAATGCGGAACGGGCTTTTGCGACATCGCGCTCCTCCTCCAGGCCATCTAAGTCGTCTTTCCGATCGAGCTTGGCCTCTCTCTCCTCGTACATGCGCACTCGAGGTGAGTCATGAATAATATCGAAGGGCAGGACAGCCTCTGCGCTGTACACCATGAAGATTGGGTGTGGTCCGCAGCCCCCAGAGTACGGAGTCGAGCTCCTCGACCTAGTGTTTATCCGATTCCTTTAAGGATCGCACTAGTCTGCTGCTTGGTTACTGTCTCGGGCCACATGATGAAACTCGAGCCCCTCGAACCGAGCTGATATTTTGAGTACGGCATTGCGGTAAGCTGCCATCTTTGGATCTTTTTCATCGAATTCTCCGTTTATTTGGAATATTGCGAGGTTTGAATCCCCGCGCACCTTGAGGAGTTGTATGCCCATAGAAACAGCCATCCAGAGACCATGCAGTAGTGCCTCATATTCGGCTGTGTTATTGGAGTCCGTATACATGATTTTTAATACGTAACGGACTGTGTCCCCTGTAGGGGATGTTAGGATGACACCGGCCCCCAATATGGCTAACATTTTGGAGATGTCGAAGTACATCGCCCAGTTGGAGTATGTGTCGTACTCTTTAGGGAGTTCGGCTTCCGTCCATTCGGCGACAAAGTCGACCAACACCTGAGAATAGCTCGGCGTGGTTTGTACGTTATTTCAAATGGTAGGAGCTCGATGGCCCATTTTGCAATGAGGCTGGTGGCGTCTCGATTGTTTATGAAGTCATTGAGTGGTACCTTGGAGGCCACCGTGATCGAGCGCTCTTGAAAGTAGTGTCGCAGCTTCCGAGATGCCATAAAAACCGCATATGCTATCTTTTGATAGTGCGGGTATCGGGATTTTCATGGTGTGAGAACCGCCGATATGTAGTATACGGATTTTTGGAGTGGGAATTTATGTCCCTCTTCCTCTCGTTCAACGATGAGTACTGCACTCACCACCTGGTGAGTTGTAGATATGTACATTATCATAGGTTCGCCGATGTTAGGTGCGGCAAGGATTGGGTTGTTTGCTAGCAGAGTTTTTATTTCTTCCAACCCGGCTGTTGCCGCGTCCGTCCACTCAAAGTGGTCGGTACGTCGAAGCAGGCGACATAGCGGCAGCGCCTTCTCTCCCAATCTGGAGATAAAGCGGCTCAAGGCTGCCACGCACCCAGCTAGTTTCTGGACCTGCTTTAGGTCTATTAGTATTGCCAACTATGACAAGGCTCGGATTTTGGCCATGTTTGCTTTGATTCCTCTATTGGAAACAATGAACCCGAGCAGCTTTCCGGCCGGAACGCCGAAAATGCATTTTTCTGGATTGAGCCGTATGTCATATGTTCGAAGGTTGTCGAATGTAAGACGTAAGTCGTCCACCAGTGATTAGACATGTTTAGTTTTGATGACTACATCATCTACGTATGCTTCCACCGTCTTGCCAATTTGTTTTTCCAGGCATGTTTTAATCATGCGTTGATAAGTGGCGCCGGCGTTTTTGAGTCCAAAAGGCATAGTGTTGAAGCAGAAAGGCCCGTATGGGGTAATGAATGCCATTGCGGCCTGATCGGATTACTTCATCTTAATCTGATGGTATCCGGAGTATGCGTCGAGGAAACACAGTGAATCGTGCCCTGCAGTTGCATCAATGATCTGGTCAATGCGGGGAAGTGGAAAGGGGTCCTTAGGGCAACCTTTATTGAGGTATTTAAAATCGACACAAAGGCGCAGGATTTGTCCTTCTTTGGTGCCATGACAAGGTTTGCTAGCCAATCTGGGTGTTTTATCTCTCGAATAAACCCGGTTCATGTAGTTTGGCTAGCTCCTCCCCCATAGCTTGTAGCTTGTGTTCGGAAAATCGCCGCGGCGTTTGCTTGACTGGCTTGAACCCCTTTATTATGTTGAGGTTGTGTTCGGCCAGTCTGCGTGGAATTCCTGGCATATCCGAAGGGTGCCAGGCAAAGATGCCCCAATTCTCATGCAGGAATGCTCTTAGAGCAGCATCGACCGTCGGATCCAGCTGTGCTCCAATGGATGTTGTTTTATTAGGATCCATCGGGTGGACTTGGAATTTGACTATCTCGTCTGCTGGCTTGAAAGAAGTGGATTTCGGCCTTTTATCGAGGATTACATCGTCTCTATCCACTGTGGAACGCAGAGCGGTGAGCTCCTCGGCTGCAAGGGCCTCGGAGAGTGCCTCGAGGGCCAAGGATGCGGTTTTGTTTTTGGCGCAGAGTGTTATGTCCGGATCACTGGTGATAGTGATAACTCCGTTGGGCCCGGCCATTTTGAGCTTCATGTACCCGTAATGAGGTATGGCTTGAAAGCGTGTGAATGCATCTCGCCCCAACAGTGCGTGATATCCGCTGTTGAAAGGTGCCACCTGGAAGATTAACTCTTCGGACCTGTAGTTCTCCGGTGTGCCGAATACCACATCAAGTTTAAGTTTTCCTGAACATCGCGCTTCACGGCTAGGAATAATGCCTTGGAAGGTTGTACTGCTCTGCTCGATGCGGCTCTTATCCATTTGCATTTTGTCGAGCATGTCCTCATAAATGAGGTTCAATCCTCTGCCACCGTCCATGAGCACTTTAGTGAGCCGAAAGTCATCCACAATTGGGTTTAGAACTAAAGCAGCTGGTGCTCGAACTGATCGGGCCCGTGGTTCGTCAGTAGCGTTCAAATTTATCGCCATGTTATTCCAAGGATTTATTGCGGCTACTCGGTTAACTTCGGCGAGGTCGCGGAGTGCCCTTTTGTGCCGATTTTTTGAAGAAAAGGTCTCGAAGATCGTAAATACATTGAGATCGTTATCCTCCGAGGAGTACTTCTCTGGGGTGGTGTTGGTGAGGATGGCCTCACCACTCTCAGCCACCTGCCGGAGTATCCAACATGCCCGAAGGCTATGTGTTGGTTCAGAATTCAGCATCGTGTGTATCTGATAAGGCTTGTCGAGCCATTCATCAAGGACAGTTCTATGTCCCGTTAAGGGCTTAATGTTCTTGTCCGTGGAGCGATGACCAGGTGCCCCGTGAGGGTGCATCCTTTTTTCCCGACCGGTGGGTGGCTTAAAGGCCGGCGGTTCCCACCGAGCTGTCTGGGCTTTCCAGGCGCTTTCCATTCCGCTTTACTTCTGTACTACGTGTGCCAAATCTGCAAAGTACAGTATGCGGCGTCGGTTGAGGGCATTGAGGATCCCCTCATCCGTACAGTTGCGGCAAAACACTACAAAAAAAAGACACATCCATGACATTTTGGGCTGAACGAATTTTTTTCTGTCATGCTTATGACACTTCTATGACGATAATTGTGAGAAAACCCGGTATCATCATAGATGTGGTGGGCTCCTACTTCTATGACAAAAAATCATGACAGAAAATGGGCTTTTCGTCTTGGGCGGGCCGGAGACACAGCTGCATGACATTCTTTGGGCCGTCCATGACGTAAAAAACCGTGGTAGAAGCGAGGGCGAGGAAAATATTGGGGGAGTTCCCGGTTACGGTGGGTTGTCGAGGGCCGAGCGATGCGCGTTTCTCTCGTACGTACGCGCGTGTGTGCGAGGCGTTGGGCTCTAACTAAACCTGAGCGATTGCACTGCAAGCTGCGCGTTACTGAACCCGAATGATTGATCGATGGCAGTTAACTGAACCCGATCGAGCGATTCCTTCGCTACTGCTGCTAACTGAAGCCGATCGAACCTGCTGCCTCTTGATGAACAGTGAGTGTTCGGGGTTCCTGATGGGGGGTTGGATGAACAGGAACCCGTGGTGTTGCTGCTGGATGAATAGGACCCCGATCGATCGAGCCGGTGCAGGGTGGATGAACAGGACCCCGTGGAGGGCTGGATGAACAGGACGACCCCATGGAGGGCTGGTTGAATAGTAGCCGTTGGAGGGCTGGATGAACAGTACCCCGTGGAGGGGTGGTTGAACAGGACCCCGTGGTGAGGGTTGGTTGAACAGTAGCCAGTGGAGGAGCGCGCGGTGGAGGCTGGATGAACAGGAGCCCGTGGATGAACAGTCGCAGGTGGAGGCTGGAGGAGGTGAACGGTGGATGAACAGTAGCCTGTGGAGGCTGGAGGAGGTCGGCGGTGGAGAAGAACAGTATCCATCGAGTCCCGTTTTGCGGTACGCCACAACCCTAGCGATGAACAAGACCCCCGTTTCGACCGTAGTGCTCCAACACAAGTTCGTTTCCTCCATTTTGCGGTACGCCACAACCCTCCTGATCAACAGGACCCCGTTTCGAGCATAGGAGGTCCAGGTGAAATCCGTTTCCTCCGTTTTGCGGTAAGCCAGACCCCTCCCAATGAAAAGGATCCCGTTTCGACCGTGGCCGGTCGAACACAAGGCCGTTTTCTCCGTTCTGCGGTACGCTGGGCCTCGTTTCCATCGGCTATTCCGTCCAAGCCGGTTGGCTCCCGATGAACAGCATGCGTTCCGTTGCCTCCCGGTGAACACAACACATTCGTTGCCTCCCCATGAACACGACGACGACGCAGTTTCTCCGTTCCGACCCAGCCATGTACACGAGCCCTGGCCGTACGTATGCGCGAGTAGGCGTTCGAGACCCCGGTCGTATGTACGTACGTGGCCGTATTTACTTTCTTACACCTTGGCCGATGTACGTACGTGTACATGGTACGTGCGCGCCTCTACTACGACACATGCGCGCCTCTACTACGACGCGTGCCCTTCCTTACACGGCCGCGGTTCATCGCTGCAGCCTGCAGACAGAGCGATCGTATGTATGTACATGTTCGCGACCAGAATGACAGCGCTACGTACGCTTCGACTAGGTGGGTCTCAACTGTCAGGCACTTCCTTGCATGCGAAGATGTAGCTAGTGGGTCCCAACACTCAGGGGCGAATCGGTTTTTTTTGCCCGTAATATGGACGCACTTCCTTGTGTGCGAAGATGTAGCTAGTGGGTCCCAGCAGTTAGGGGGGAAACATTTTTTTCGTGAAATACGGTAGCCCGTATGGTGGGTCCCTGCTGTCAGGTGGAGGAATCATTATTTTTCGCATAATAAGGAGGCACTTCCTTGCTGCGGCCGTGGACCTAGCTGCAGCCTCTCCACGTACAGTACTCTTCCGATGGAAGTCTTTCCTTGACCACGTTGACCACGCCACACCGAGAGCACCAGGGCGGTGGACGACGGCGAGGCCTAGGAAGGGGACGACACGGAGCCGAGGAAGACGTGGCAGTGGATGCCCACGCGAAGAGGAGTACGAGGGTTCACTGGTTTGGCTGCGGTGTGAGGTTGCCGTCACCGCAGGGCCTGGCCAGCGAGGGGGGGGGGTAGTAGGGGCGGTGAGGCCTGCGCGGCATCATAGTCGGCCATGGGAGGCAGGAGCACGCGGCACGACCGACGCTCCTTTGGGTGGCTGGAGCAAGAAGACTAGAGGTTGAAGAAGCACGACGGCCGTTGGATGGACATCGTACGGTCACTTGAGCTAGAATCATTCATACTGACTAAGTTGACAAAGCCCTCCGTCCCCGTTAACTTAGTAGGCCCACAAGTCAGCCTCCCACTATGCTGGGTCCCAGCTAGGAGGGTGTATTCATTTTTTGTGCGTAATAAGGAGGCACTTCCTTGCATGTGAAGATCTAGCTGGTGGGTCCGACCTGTTAGCGGGGGGAACATTTTTTCACGAAATACAGAGGCCCTTCCGATGGGTCCCAGCTGTCAGGTGGAGGAATCATTACTTTGCGCGTAATAAGGAGGCATTTCCTTGTGTGCGGTCCTGGACCTAGCTGTCAGCCTCTCCACGTACAGTCCACTTCCGGTTGACGTCATTCGTTGACCGCGTTGACCACGCCGCGCCGAGAGCACGAGGGCGGTGCACGACGGTGAGGCCTAGGAAGGGAACGACACGGAGCCAGGGAAGACTCGGCAGTTGTTTCCCATGCGGAGGGGAGTATGAGTGTTTACTGGTTCGTCTGCCGTCGCCGAAGAAGAACAATAGGTGTGGGTGGGTAGAGGGATGGCTAGGCCAGCGATGGGAGTACGATGGGGCGGTGAGGCCTGCGGGGCAGCATAGCCGGCCGCGGGAGGTGGAAGCAGGCAGTCCCGCCGGTTCTTGTTTGAGCGGCTGGAGCAGGAAGAGCGGAGATTGAAGAAGCACGACGGTCGTTGGATGGACATCCAACAGTCACTGCTCTCATGTGTTGACTAAGTTGACACGGCGTTGCGTGTGCGTCAACCTTTTTTTAGTAAAGCATACGCGTCAACCTATAGTAGGCACACAAGTTAGCCTCAAATCTATGGAAACCAACATACAACCCATCTGCCATTATTTCTAATAATTTACAGCACATTTGCTAATTCTTAAGAATCTTTTTGGAGCCCATCTTCTTTTTGTTAGCATTACACCCCATATTGTGGCCACTGTTAAAAATTATACAAAATTTTGCATATTTCAGTGCGGTCAACTGTTTTTAATCCTGAAATATTGAGTCACATTCAAACTATTTTGAAAAATAATTTATATAAACATAAAATCCAAATAATTGTCCACGCATAAAAACCAATGGAATTTAAAATCTTGTAATGAAAAAAAAATTGAAACTAATTCCCGGTTTGATGTGTTTTAAAAATGTACAGCCCATTTCTGGGCAAACCGAATGAAACTCTCCTCATCTTGAAAGATTTGCAGCCCAGCAAGGCTGATAAAGCAAGTAGGCCTCGTTTGGTTATTTCTTTTAAAAAATAGAACTGGGCTAGCCATTTTCAGCAAGAAAAAAAACAACTGGGCTCATGATGTGGTAAACATAAATAAAACCCTCGCTAGCCGGGCCACAGCCCCCGCACAGCCCCGTTGTTACCCTGATCCGTCGCTAAAACTAGTATAAATAACAACTGCTTATTCCTCAAAAAAAGTAAATAACAACTGCACGACCTGCTGGGTCCCTGGTGTCAGCTGCTCGTTGTGTAATTCTCTCGTTTATTGACTACGTTGACAATGCCGTGAGCCCCAGATGTCCAAGCATTAGGAGGAACCATTTTTTTGGGATTGTTATAACGAGGAACTTGCTTGCGTACTCCCATGACGCTGGTGGGTCCCTACTATCATCCTCTCCACGTACAGTCATCTCCTTGTTCCTCTCGGTTGTTGACGACGTTGACAACGCAAGGGGGGGGCGCACCGCGCATGACGAGCGAACCAAGGCTGAGGACGATGGCGAGGCCTTGGACGGAATGAACACGAGCCGTGGAAGATGTGCCAGTCCAGTCACAGGCGGAGGGGAGTATGAGGGTTGATTGGTTTAGGTGCCAGTGCGTGTTGGGGCTAACGTCACCGGAAAATAACAGGATGTGCGGGTGGGTAGAGGGATGGCCTGGTGGTAGCACAGCCAGCCACGGGAGGAGGGAGCAGGCAGTCCCGTCGGCGCTGGTTTGGGCGGCTGGAACAGGAAGATCAGAGATTGAAGAAGCACGACGGCCATTGGATGGACATGCAACAGTCACTGCTCTATGTTGACTAAGTTGACAAAGCCTTGCGTAGGCGTCAAAAAAAATTTAGGACTGCATCATCGTCAATCTAGTAGGCCAAGAAGTCAGCCTCCAAATCTGTGGAAAACATCATACAACCCATTTGCTAATTCTTAAGGATATTTGAAGCCCATATTCTTTTTATTAGCATTACAGACCATATATTCTGGGCACTTCTAAAAAATTCAACGAAATTTTGCATATCTCGGTGGGGTCCGAAATCTTTTAATCACAAAATTTCGAGTCACATTAAAAATAATTTTTTTAAAATTATATCAAAATAAAATTCAAAAAAACAATTATTCGGAAAAAATGAATGAAATTTAAAATCTTAACTAGCAAGATGCCCGTGCGTTGCACGGAACATGAAGATGCATTTGTATGAGTAGTTTATCTTGTGCGAGAAAAGACGATATTTTAATGTAATTGCCAGTTTGCTTTGGTTTTTATAAGAGTAGAGAGAAGAGAAATCCAGAAAAAATGATATTTTATGTAATTGCCAGTTGGCTTTGGTTTAAAAATTTACAGCCCATTTCTTACAACTTATAGCCCATTTCTTACTACTTACATCCCTCCTCGTCTTGAAAGATTTGCAGCCCAGCAGGGCTGAGAAAAGCAAGTAGGCCTCGGTTTTGGTATTCTCCAAAAAAAAGAACTGGGCTAGCCATTTTTAGAAAGAAAAAAGATATCAACTGGGCTCGTCATGTGCTTAAATAAAAGCGTAAGCGTGGGCTAGACGGGCCACAGCCCCCGCACAGCGCGCAGTTGAGCTCCGTCTCTGAAACTAAAAAACAACTGGGCGAGCTGCTGGGTCCCTGGTGTTATCCGCTCGTTGTGTAATTTTCTCGTTTATTGACTACATTGACAATGGCGTGGGACCTAGTTGTCAAACAATTAGGAGGAAGTATTTTTTTTGGCTTGTAATAACGAGGCACCTGCTTGAGTAGTGCAATGATCTTGGTGGGTCCGTACTGTCAGCCTCTCCACGTACAGTCATCTCCTGATTCCTCTTGGTTGTTGTCCATGTTGAAAATGCCAGAAGGCGGCGGGCACAGCGAGCGAACCAAGGCGGAGAACGACGGCGAGGCCTCGGACGGCAACGAACATCAACCGTGGAAGACGCGGAAGTGTAGTGGAAGGTGGAGGGGAGTACGAGGGCAACAACATGCAACTCAAGCTTACAAACGGTACAAAAAGCCCAAGGATTAATTGTTCATCTTTGTAGGTCACCTTTGTAGTTCGTGCCAAATTTTGACCAAATACTTAGCTAACAATATGTTAATGCATGTCAACAAAAATTATATCTTTGGATTTGTATTTCCACATAGTTTTCAATGGTATAAATTTTGGTAACATGCATGAATGTTTTGTTAGTTCAATCTATAGTCAAAATTTGATACAATATACAATGGGGACCAATAAACCAGGACGGAGGTAGTACCTATGTTACTCCCACTATGAACTGTTGCACGTCCACCACTTGTAAGCAAAAGTTTCTCCTAGTGTTGAGAGCCACCGCACACGCATTGGTGAGGGAGAAGGCGTAGTAAGCAAGCTTCTCGTTGTTCTGCGAGTTGCCGCGTGTTGGCAAACGGATGAACAAAGCTCACGTCAAAAAAAGAGTGGGAGAACATAGATTCCCGACGACCGAGAAGGAGCAAGGAACCTCGTGGTGGAGCGTCTACACTCATAATATTTTATATTATACAGCGATATAAAATCAACCAATCATCTCCACAGTGGACTGGAAGAGTACGAAACACGGCAGCCCAGTGTAGTTACATCATACTACATGGCTAACCCACGCTATCACCATATTTCTTGGCCTTCGTGTGACACCTAGCTCTAGTAATCCAGCAGCTTGTATCGCTTCTCGCTCCTCCTCTCTCTCAAAGTGCGGCGGGCTGGCGTTTTTGCCATCTATTGAGGTCGGTTAACTCATCACATGTTAGCGATATGCCAAGAGCATTCTAAAAAAATTATTGTACTCTATTGTTATGCCAAGAAGAGGAAGCGCTTTGACCGACGGACCAAACGAGACAGGCATGTCCTGCCGTGAGTAGGTCCAGTTTCTCGTTTTGAACTCGTTTATAACACTTGGTTTTGAATATTGATAAGATTTTATATAGGGCCTAATGTATTCTTCGAGGATGCCTTTGACTATTGATAAGATTTTATATAATTTGAAAATTATATCATTCGAAGATCCTTTCACGTTCCGTTTAAAAAAATCCTTTCACGTACGAATTTGTTTGTATGCTTTGAGCAGCTTGCATGTCCTATACTGCTCCTGTTTGGATACTCTAACTTAGCTAGAGGTTAGACTAACTCATGACTAACCCTAAACTAACTGTAGCCAAAGAGGTGCTTGGGTGACAGGGTTAGATTGACAATAAATGCACTTGATAGAGAGATAAAAGTAATTTTTCAGTGGGCCCAATGAGAACTATCTCCAATTAGCACCTCTTGGGTGGGATAGTTTTTTTGGTGGGTTCGGTGCAACTTGCTCCAATTTAACCCTCATGCTTGGATACTTTAGGGCTATTTGATCCCCAACTAGCTCAAACTTAACTCTAACCCATGGATCCAAACAGGGCCAAAGTTAGTCTCGGAAAACGTATTAAGCCCTATATACATGGACAGGCAGAGTACATGATACTAGCAAACGCTCACCATTAGTAGTAGTTCATTGGTTGGTTTTGATTTTTGATTCAGTTGCTGTGCTGCTACCGCCAATATTCGCGTGTGGTTGTTTCTAGAGTAAAAAAAGGAGGTACTAGTACTTACTGTGGGAAAGGTGAAGTGATGGTTGCTTCACCCGAGCAACTTATTACTCTGGGAATATGGGAGTGCCCGTGGATTCAAGGAACAGAGAAATGATGGTTGCTTCGTCCGAGCAACTTACTGTAGCGAAGGTGGGTGTCTGTGATTTGACTGCTCACTAGTCATTACTACTTCGGCGCAACGACCGGGGGGGATCTTTCCTTGCAGTTGTGCACTCAATATTGCTGCATGGCAGGTGGAGCCGGATGAAGGATGTCCCACATGTTGGCGAAACGAAGTTGAATTGTTTCTGGCATTGCTCTCAATCCTTCAGGATTTGTTTATATGTACGCATAATTTTAATGAAATTGTAATGTGATGCTACGAAGGTTTCAACTTTGGTTCCTGCAGGAAAAAGAAGGTTTCAACTTAGGATTCATGTGTCCTCTTGCCTCAAGATTATCTCGTTACAACATTCCATCCAATACAAATGAAACTACCATGGCTGCTAATGCATCTCAATAGTTCGCAGATCAGCGCCAATATTCACATCACAACTGAAGACAAAGTTGTGAGAAGGTGTACAAATAAAGAAAAATATATAATAGATTGATGTTGTTCGTAGGCATGGCTCCATTTCCTGGGCACAGTGTTCATTGCTTGGGAGCTAGTTTCACCCAGCTCTATAGCCAAAAAAGAGTTGTATGGAGGACACCACAATCCGATCATTTTGTGCAGCTCCACTAAAATCGAGCGGACCATCCCTGTTTGCAAAGATATCCAGTCAGTGTGGTCACAATAATAGTGGAACTAGATGATGAAACATAACACACACAAATAGAAGTCGATCACCTCTGCGATCTCTCTTTAGGACTAACTACTTGTTGGAGAAGATTAGGCACGGAGTTGGATGGGGAGGATAGCAAAACAAATCTCCCTTTCTGCAGTCCCACAGAAATGTAAAAACGTTGCCCGTGTGACATTTTGGCGGAACTGCACAAAACACTCTTAAGAAAAAAGTGATTTGTGCAGTTCACCAAAAGGTCGCAATAGCAACGAGGTGAAAATGGATAGCCCTGTTTGCAAAAGGAGGTAGAAAGGAAACAATTACTGCCCAATAACACGAGTTGAAGACACAAACGCCGACAAAAAAGAAGCATATTCCATGTAATAAGGGAAAGGTAGCAGCATGGTGGTTTATCAAAAATTGTTTGAGGACGAGATTGCACGATGGAAAGTACGCCGGCCGAGATACGTTTTACGCAAACAACTAAAGAAGATCCACATGCAGCAACATGGGAAGATGGGCAGTGGAGCAAGGCCGGAGGAAGCTGTACTTGAGGGTCCTCGGGATGTTACTAGGATGGCGTCGGCGGTCGGGATCTGCCCATACTGCAGCACCGAGCAAGTAGCGAAGGCCCTATCGCGCCGGAGCTTGGTCAAAGAGAACGGCGGGTACTGCAGATCGGGACGTGCTGCCTCAACGCCGTCGAACGAAGAAACGATGCACATCCTCCCTTTCCGCCGGCGGACGGGATGTGGTCGGATCACTGACCAATGGTGAGAGAGAGAGGCCACCGCGGCCTTGTGTGAGATGGTGTGACGAGAGACAAACCCCGGCAGGCAGGCTCCGTTCTATATAGTCGAGCGGATTTTTCCATTTTCCCCACGGCAATCATTTTATATTCTGTACGTACCATTGAGGAATATATAACTTTATTTAATACTAACACGTCAAGTCGAACTTTGTTCCGTCTAGGCATGGTACCCGACCCTCCTTCAAGTAAACAACCACTACACGCGTCAAATTATCACGTGGGCTGCCTTTTCGTACAGAAACGAACTCCACCGTGTACCTGCGCGGGTGTGGCCGGGAACGAGACGTGAGTACGTGCATCCTACGTGCACCCCTTCTTTAGGTGCAGGTACGTACATCGGTGGGTGTGAGAGAGATGGTTTGTGCAAAACAGAGGCAATGTGTCAATGATATCTCAAAAAAAAACGTAACATATGCAATGTGTGTGAAACGGAGTCATGGACGTGAGATATCGATAGAATCAAAAACAGAGATGAAGTGTGTGGCTGCGCGATCGATAAAGAGTGCCATCGAATTTGTGTTTGCCCACGTCAAAGATACAAGGCGGCTGGCCTACTGGAATTTGAGAGGGCAGAGGTGCAGTTTTTCTCTGTGGCATGGATACCTACCTACAACGTTCGACTATCGGTGTGGGGGGGGGGCAGAGACCGATCGACTAGTATATGTGTGGGGAAGAAGAGAGACCTAGCTTTGTATTGTGGGAGATCGATCGGCATCCATGGATATGTGTAGCAGAGGAATGAGGTTGGGAGTAAGACAAAGGTAGAGTGCCGGAGGGTTGGTGGTGGAGTGGCGTCTCACAAATGGTGGGAGAGGCCTGCTAGACAAATGGAGGGTACGAGTGCAATATCAATAAGAGAGGGCGGGGGATGTCTGTCTGTCTATGCACGTGCTTGTGAGAGACGGGTCAGAAGGTATGCAAGGATGATGAGGGGAGACGATATGGTTGTGGTAAGCATACATAACTACACAGGAAGATCAACCGTCGTGTGTCCGAGAAAGGGAGAGACATAACTAGTGAGGTAAGTCTATCGGTGCATGGGGAAAATGAATTATAGTCGACCTGGCTATATGTAGGGAGATCGGTACGTATACATGCATGCATGTGTTAGAAGCAAATAAGGTCCGGAGAGACAGACAGGGGGAGAGGGGTGCGGCAAGGAGGTGGTGCGAGAGGCCTACCATGTCGAGGGGGAGGAGTGTGCGAGTATGAGATCAATGAAAAGAGGGGCGGGAGTGTGCACGTGCGTGGAACCGTATTGGACATAGGGGGGCATGGACGGTGAGAAGAGAAGAGGGGAAGTATGTGTTTGTGGTAGGCACACTTGGCTGGAGAGGTATATGGACCGGTGTGTGCCAGGAAGGAGCCGGGGGCCTACACACACCACGGGTGAACGACCTAAAGAGAAATAACGAACGCACGCAATCGAGGGGACACTGAGGGAGGGTGAGAGGGGGCTAATGTGTGGCTTTTGCTGCTGAGGGCTAAATACTTGTCATAATGTAGGGGGCGGGGCACTATACTTTGTGTGATAAACACGGTGTACGTATGAAACATGGTTTAGATTATGAATATATAGTTAGTACATCAAATGTACTATTATTTGGAATCAACGTCAAGTGTATTCAAAAAATAGAATTCGAGTTCATATAGTACACATACTTCATATCTATCTCTATAGTAATCCTGTGGTGTGTTATTAAGGTAATACACGAATGATGGTTAAAGTTGGCAACAATCATGATTGTAGATTCTTATTGAAATAGAGAAACGAATTCAAATTCAGTTCGAATTGTAGCAGTAGTATAGACATTTGGAATGCACTAAAATGTTGGTATGAGTAGGTTACATGCATTATACAGCCAGCAAAAAAATTAATTGGACATAACATGGATTCGTACTCCCTCCTTCCATCTATATAGGGCCTAATGCATTTTTTAAGACCGCCTTTGACTATTGACAAGATTAATAGTACATGACATGCACAATGTGAAAATTATATCGTTGAAAGCTCCTTTCACACACAAATTTAACGGTGTGCTTTTGTGTAAGTTGCATGTCATATATTATTGCACTAATATTTGGTCAAAGTTAGCCTCGAAAAACGCATTAGGCCCTATATAGATGGAAGGAGGGAGTAGCTTTGAATAGCATTTGTATAGTAAACGGGACAAGACATTCTCTTTGTGTGGTGTGAATAGTTTTATTTTTTTCGTTTTCTTTTGTTGAGGGAAGTGCGAATTGATTTGGTACGTAGAAGTACAATATTACACGTTAGGCTTGTCCCTAAAATTCAACACGCGCCTTGTTATATCCCGAAAATTCAGATATCGTGCTCCCAAAACTGGTGCCTTCACAACCCGCGCCTTGCTATCCCGAAATTACAACGCGCGTGAAAACTCCCTCCAGCTGCCAAATCCCGAGACGCGAAATCCCCCTTCTGTCCCTGTGCCGAAAGGGCCGCTAGTTCCTATCGGTGGGGGTACTTTTGTAACACACCCTACATTTTGGACAAGCGCGTCCCTAAGTCATGGTTCCCCCCTCCCATCGCCTCCTTTTCGCCATTCAAAATACCAGGCCGCCATAACCTCTCCGCTCCAGCCGCGAAACCCCACCCTCCTCCGTCCGCCACCTCACCGCTGCCCAGCTGGAGCCTCTTCCCCGATGATATCGTCCACCGCAACAGCTCGACGTCCCTCGTCCACCTCCCAGGATGAGGATCCGTCGTCCATCTCGTCGTCCTGCCGGTTCAGCCGCCCCGTCCTCCACCTCCAAGGAGCTGCTCCGACGATCGCCTCGTCTATCGCGACAGCTCCATCCCCACAGCACCGCCTTAACCTGCTCCATCGGAACCGCGACATCCTCACCGACTCCTCGGACCAAGCCGAGGCCTACTCGGCACCACCAAATAGTTTGTACACTCATCGCATCGCACCTTCTCCTTAACTCGACCTCCCGGCACCGACGGTGCTCCATCCCGCACCCCCATGGAGCGGCTACCACGAAGCCGGCGCCGCGGGCAACATCTCCACGGCGGCTCTGCCCCAGTGCGAGGCCCCTTCGGCGGCGGCGTCCATACCATCCGATTTAGCTACACTTCAGTCGACTGAATCGACTTTTGGGTCAGTCGATTTTCAGGGCGTGGGTGGGCTCGCCGGAGTTAAGGAAGAACCACCCGCGGCAGGGAGGGGGCCTCGCTGGATAGGTACCCCACTATCTATCTTAGGGTTCAGGGTGGGGGCGGTGGTCGCCGACGGTGGGGGGCACGGTGGTGGGGCGGTGGGTGGGGATCACTGGAGAAAAAGCTCGGCACGGGGAGGGGGGGGGGCTAGAGGGCTGCCCGGGGCGGCGGCGGACCAGCGGTGGGGAGTTGTTTCTGGGCGGCGAGGCAACGCAGGGGCCGGCGGTTCGGTCGGTGGTGGCTGGCGGCTCAGGGGGGTGCAGGTTCAAGATGAACTGCAGGCCCTCCCTAAACTACATGTCAAGTGCCTCTCTGCTACCATTGCATTGAGTTTCGACAGTAACATTCAGATTCCATAGTAAATTTCAGTTTCGACAGTAACATTCAGATTCCATAGTAAATTTCAGTTTCGACAGTTAAGTTTAGAGTCAACTATTTTTACCTCATCTATTGTAGTGAGGTGGTTTTTGGTGATGTAAATTTTACATCTATTTTACATCATCTATTGGAGATGCTACTAGAATCCCACTTGAGATTAACGATGTCTGTCTTATGCTGCTTCAGCCTTGACGTCTTATGGCTCACCGGAGCTGCTCCAATGATAGAACGATCCATCACAACAAAGCAGTGCCCTGGACGCCGTCTACAGATTCCTCAGATCTTCCTCCACACCTCCGACAGCCACCTTGCCTCAACTTCTTCAGCGACCAACCCAATGATGATGAGGTCGACACGGCTACGGCAAAGAGGTTATACACTTGTTGTATCACTTATTACTCTACATCCATGTCGATCCATTAGGGCTATTTTGGTTCAATGGAAAAACATAGCAATAGGAAATTTTCCTATGGCACTCTACTATTCAATTATTCATGCATTTTGTTGAAAGGAATGGAGCAAAACATCTACCTGGACCTACTTTTCAAAATCCTCTGCATGAAAACAAGACCAAGCGCATTCATATGGTTTCACTTTATTTTGGCCATGTTTCCTTGCATTCCTCTGCTCTTCCAATTCCTGTGAACCAAACACCCAAGTTGACAGAAATCTTGTGTTTACAAATGCTCTGTTTACCATGTGCATTCCTATCCTATTCTGGTGTTTTTCCTATCCCTGCGTTTTTAGAATCATGCAAGCCAAATGAGACCTTACAGAATTACTTCAGTTATAGGTAGGTGTCGAAGGAAACTTTGTGTGGTTTGTCCTACTCCTGCCGCGACGTCGTCCACCTCACCTGAGCTGCTCCATCGACAGAAGCATCCATGTCGTGGTTTTGTCACGGCAGATGTCCTAGAGAAAGGACTTAGTCGTGGAGCCATCGCTACGGGTTAACTTAAAGGGGTTAAAGCGGACAAGGGACGCAAGAGAGTTTTATACTAGTTCGGCCCCTTCGATGAAGGTAAAAGCCTACGTCTAGTTGTGATGGAATTGATGGGGTTTCAATGACCGGGGAGCGAATACGCTTTGCCTGAGTCTCGAGTTGTTGTTTGCTGTCCCTGAAGCGCCGCCGGGTCGTCCCCTTACATACATGGGTTGACGCCCGTCGTTTTACAGACTCCGAGGCCGGCTTATAATCGTGTATGGCTTGGTCTCTGCTACGCATATCTTACAACACAAGTTTACATCTCAATGCCGGTTTGTGTCTACATGCCTTAAACCGGCTTTGGGCCCTGGGCCTCCATGAAGCATCACCGTCTGTCTTCATGGGCTTCAGATACAGATGAACTACTTATGAAGTTAACCCGGCCTCTCCTGGCTGGTTTAGGCCCAGTGGTAATATCCCCAACATTAGGCCCCAGATTGATTTGAACTGGTTCATGTCAATCCTCAATACTTGAGAAAATTCTTCTTCAACATCTTCACACAATCTTGTAAACCGCCATGACATCATCTTCTAGGATCTTGGTAAACTGCCGTGACGTCACCTGTCATTAACGAGCCTCCGACAATCGAGGCAACAGCATTACCTTATATCCAGAAATCAGGCTCCTCGATTTTCGCATCTGTCGTGTATCTCTTTATAAATAGGGCCAGGGGGTCTTTCCAGTTTCCCCCTCGTGCCTCTTCGCTTCATCTTCATCCTCGCGACGCCTGAACCTTTGACCTCGGCCGCCGGCGTCAACCTTCAACTACTACACCACCCTTGGCCGCTGCATCAACCGGAACGTACCAGAGCTCCTCCACGCGAAGCCGCTGCTCAACAACATCCGTAAGTCTCCCCTTTCTCTTACCATAGATCTGCGCTTAGGGTTTCGTTGCTCATCGGTGTTCGTCGCTGCCCTTCTTTTCCGTTGTTTATATCAGTGGGTTAGATCCAAAAACCACATAGGTCTCGTGCGGTAGTAGTTTAAACCACATAGATCTCGTGCTTTAGCAGTTTCAGCACCTATTTGATATCCAACTCATCTCATCTTGGTGAACCTTCAGTACACTGGAATTTAGGTCAGAATATATTTTGTTTTTCCCATGCGCGGTAGATCTGAAATTACCATAGCAAGATGTGAAACTTGTTTCTTCCTTCTCTTACACCCTTTGAATACCAGATTGGCCGGTTTAACCTCACAGAAAAAATGATGACCCGGTAGATACCATTAGTCCCCTGTAGAACCGCCAATGCATTACACTGTTCCATTGCCAGACTCCGGTTTACCAATATGCTAGTATCCTCATACCGCTGTATAGTTGTCCACTGTAAATCTTAAACCGGTAATACTCATGTTTCCGATTTTCCCTGTCATGGCTAAACAAGTTTATGAGTGCAATTGGGCTCCCTCTCGAGTAACCGAGGAGCAATTAAACAACCTTGTTAAGACGGGCGCCCTAGCCAAGAAAGATGTCATCCACTGGAGGGTCCCTGGCCCGGAAAATCCTCCTACACCCAAGGATGGAGAAGTAGTCGTGTTTGCTGATCATCTCGGACGAGGTTTTAGCCCTCCCGATTCAAAAAATTTCCAAGATGTGCTAGCCAATTTTCAGCTGCGCCCTGAAGACATCGGTCCCAACTCTGTTACCAATATCTGTCACTTCCAAGTATTCTGTGAAGCTTATCTGCAAGAGGAACCTACAGTCGAACTGTTTAGGGATTTCTTTCATTTAAACTGTCGCACCGAGTTCTCAGATGGACCCAGTACGGAACTGGGAGGAATGGCGGTTCAGAAGAGAAAAGAAGTCACCTTCCCCCATCCCTAACTCCATAGTCACCCCAAAGAGTGGAACCAAACTTGGTTTTACTTAATGGATACCTCTCCATCTGACGAAAACCCCCTGTCGGGTTACCACCCTGAACGCCTGAGGAACACACACTCGTTTCCTCAGAGGCTGACAGCAAGAGAACGGTCCAACTATGCTCCCCAACTTTCGAAGCTTAGAGCCTTCATGGCGAACGGTTTGACAGGAGTCGATCTTGCTCGTTGCTGGATAAGCTGGAGAATTCTACCCTTAAGCCGGCGCCCCGGTTTGATGTGTGAGTACACGGGGAGTTTGAAGGATGCTCAGCGGCACATTGACATTCAGCTTACAGATGACGAACTCACTAGGTTGTAAATAAAATACTGAACGAACCGGAGGCCGTCTGTGCCCAAACCGGGCTACATCCTTTCTGGACCTTCAATAAACCACCAGCTCTAAGAATCATATAATCCTTTGTATCTGAATTTGCTTCTGTCCAAATATTCTCTGAAAGTGTGAATATTTTTCTGACAGGGTGATGATCCGTTCTGGCAGAAGAAACCATCACAAGATAAACCGGCAAAACCGCAAGACAAGCCGGTCAAGCCAGTTCGTCCAAAGACCAAGGTTGTCAAGAAACCTGCCAAGAGAAGGACCACTGCATCCTCCGATCTACCAGCTGATGACAATGTGCGTAATCCGGAATCAGAGGTAGAACTTGACTCTCCTGGTTTATTTTTCGTACATCTCATTGACAATGATTATTATCAGGACGACGCTGAAGGCAGTCACGCTGAGGACGTAGAGGTAACTATTCTTTCCTCCGATTCAGATCCTCTGCCAACATCAAAAATCCGTCAAGCAAACCGGAAAGTAAAATTTTCTCACCCTCTTGCTTATTTGGATCCAAACTTTCTTTTGAAGACGCAGCAGCACGAAGCTCGCCGTACAACCCGGCACAGCGGCCAGGTAGTTACCTCCGCCGGTTTACCGAACAGTCCGGTTCGGAAACGCCGATCAGAGGTCTCTTATCCCATTGATACTTCATGCCCAAAAGCAGGTTGTTTTCGCCAGCCTCTTAACCCGTCTGATTCAAATTATCAGGGTACTTCTCACTCATCCTCTGGCGAGTCTTCGGCCACACAGCTTCCACCTCTCAAAACAGTTCCTGGGTGAGTTATGCACATGTCTTTATTCTTGATATGTTATCTTTTCATACTGTACTGATCCTTATGTCTTATCTTTTCGCAGCGCCAAGCCAAGACCCAGCAAGAAAGCTCGGTTGAACAAACCGGCTGATGAAATGTAGCTGCTGAACCGGAAACAACTCCAGATCTGGAAGAAACCGATGCTGACGCCATGCTTCACGATCCGCCGCTTCAAGACCATGATTTCCTTGCTGAACAAGTGCAAGTTGATACTACAAGTCATGCAGACCGGCCAACCAGCCCTGTCCGAACTGGTGACAAACCGGTCAGTCCAACGAAGGACACTGATAAACCGCCAACTCCGGCAAGAGCTGCGGATGAACAAGATGATGATGTTATGATTACTGGCACTGGCCACTCCACTCCAGGCAACCCTGTAGCTTTGTCAAAGCATACTGCCAAGGATGATCTCTCTGCTATCGGCAAAGGCAAATGGAATGCCGATTTATCAAGCTTCGCCAACCTCAATGTTCAAGATATTCACTCTGGCTTCTTGAACCGTCTGTATACCAGTCGTGACTATGAAGCTAGTTTGGTAAACTTGATGAAGGAGCGATATGAGGTAACTACTGTTTTTCTCCTTTGTCCAATTGCAGTTCATCGACTCGTAGTAGCTCCCAAGTGACGGTTTATGATACCAATCTAAACCGGGACTTTTGTCATAACTTAACCTTGCCTATTTAGCCTCCAGGGACCGGATTACCTTGTTAAGATGAACCGGTTCCTTATAATTTGCCATACTTCTCTTTCGCCGGTATAGTCCCCAAGGGCCGGTTTAACTTTATAAAGATGAACCGGGACTGTAGAAGAATTCCCATATCAACAGCTTTTTGAGCAAACACACATTAGCCCCCAAGTGCCAAGCTTAATACTTGTATTGTGTTTGGGACTTGTAAAAATTTCTGAGTAAACGCAAATATGCATTAGCCCCCAAGTACTAAGGGCATAACTTGTTATGTGCTTGGTACTTCAAATATGTACTGTCAACTCATTATGTATCTGTCTCTTTACAGGCGGAGCTGAGCAAGAAGGAACGCCAAACCGCTGATCTGCAGGAGAACATCAAAACCCAGCAATCTGAAGCCTCCAAAGCGAAGGAAGAGTTGACCCGCGCTCTAGGCGCTATGGAGAAACTGAAAGAGGGCTTCAACAAAGAGCGGGCGGATTGGGAGACTGAAAAAGCCGCTTTGATAAAAAGGGCTGAAAACGCAGAAGCCGCTCTTAAACCGGTGGTTGACGAGCTGACTGGTGTAAAGCGGCAAGTGCATGCTATGACCTCTGCTGTGTTTGGTAAGCATCCTTCCTTTATGCTTTCAACATATCCTCTCATGCGTTGCCGGTTTACTGATGTTTGTAATGATACAGGAACCCGCATTAGCCATCTGGGCTCAGATGTGCAGAAGAAGTTGAAAGCTGCCTACACGCTGATAGAGCAACTTTATACCGGCGCACAACGGATTATCTGCACCGCTTCGCACAATAAGCCACCCCCGACGTTGATCAAGGATACCTTAGACAGGCTATCTATGCTGCCTGCCCGGATAGAAGAGCTGAAGAGGTCTGCTGCAAGGGCTGGCGCTCTGACCGCGCTAACCCGGGCAAAAGCATGGGTGCCTGATCTTGATCCGACGGACGTGGCTAAAGGCTACCCAAGCTTGAAAGAGGACGGATCAGAATTTTGCACTGAAGATCTCCGCGCCATAAACCGGGAAGTACGTCCACTGGCTTGTCAACTTGCTGAAGAAGCTGATCTTTCACATTATCAGGCGAGTTATGATATCAATAACAAGCGGGTTGCTGCACCAGCTCTTGAAACTCAAAGCCTGATCCCTCCAATCCGTAAGCACACTTATGCCCCTGATATTGAACCGTCCACCCTTATAAGCGACGAAGCTGTGTTCCAAGCTTTAACTGGGATCGACTGGACAACTGTTGACTTCCAGCCGCTGGGTAGGGACGAAGAAGAAGAACCGGTGCAAGATGACCCGCAGCCGTCAGGTCAAGCTGCTCAGTGATCATAACCCGGGGCCGGTTTAACCTTCCATACTGCAATGTTTATTGAGAAACAATTATTCCTTTGGGTACTGAAACGCCTTGTAATAGGCTAGTTAAAACACTTGGTCTGTTATGCCTTCGTGCATATTTATCTGCAACTGATGCGTGTTAATCCGCCATGCTTTGAGATATGATGTTCATAATCCATAGCTATTTATTCCAATTGTTCCTGCAGATAAAAAGCTTAAAAGCGCCCTGGCGGTTTACCACCGGGCGGGTCATGATACCCAACTATATATATGACCAAGTTTTATAACCAAGGTTGTAAAAGATAACCAAGTATGGAAATATATGATACCTGCGACCTTTAGGCATAGTGTTGGCTGACCAACCTTGTAATGAAGGTAATAACCTTAATCCGGAGTAAAAGTATCTCCTGTTATATAATGCCGGTTTACAACAAAACCGTTCCGGGTTGTGATAAACACCGGCTTATTCCATACTGGTGACTATGAGTCAAAACCAGACCGGGCTGATAGTCTCCGGATTATAACTTGGTCATGTACTGACAACTTGTAGTTGACAGCCCAACCGGGTTGATAAACACTGGTTTGAAAACATCACAAATCTTAGCAAAAGAAAAAGAAACTTAGCAAAAGGCAAATAAAACCGTTGTAGTCGAGGCTTTTCACGGGCTGCCAGGCCCCAAATTTGATCAAGAGGTGTTGCTATGGTTCGGGTTCGACCAAGCCCCCAAGTGATGCTGTGGCATTACGCCGATCAAAAGGCATTGCTATGGTTCGGGTTCGACCAAGCCCCCAAGTGATTCTGTGGCTTTACGCCGATCAAGAGGCGTAGTCATGGTTCGGGTTCGACCATGCTCCCAAGTGATGCTGTGGCATTACGCCGATCAAGAGGCGTGGCTATGGTTCGGATACGACCAAGCCCCCAAGTGATTCTGTGGCTTTACGCCGATCAAGAGGCGTAGTCATGGTTCGGGTTCGACCATGCTCCCAAGTGATGCTGTGGCATTGCGCCGATCAAGAGGTGTAGCTATGGTTCGGATACGACCAAGCCCCCAAGTGATCTGATATCAAGCTTTAAGAAGCTAAATCAAGGGGTAAACCGGACGCCGCTTTGTAAGCTCCATGTAACCACACGTGATGTAAGAAAACAACAGATACCCCGCTTTAGCTGAGGTTCCGGTTTATTATATTGATCATAATATATACAATGTCATAATATGTACATAAGCAGAGCCTGTAGCTCAAGTATAGTAGGGCCGAAGATGAGCAATATTCCACGGCCGGTTGGTCTCCTCCTCCGATTTACGTGAGTCTTTGCGCTCTCGAACATCGATTAGGTAGTACGACCCATTGTGCAAATCCTTGCTGACCACAAAAGGCCCTTCCCAAGGGGGGGATAGCTTGTGCATATCCGTCTGATCCTGGATGAGTCGAAGCACCAAATCTCCTTCTTGAAAGGTTCTGGTTCTAACCCGGCGGCTATGATAACGACGCAGATCTTGCTGATAAATCGCCGAACGGGCTGCCGCCATGTCACGCTCCTCATCTAACAGGTCAAGAGCTTCCTGCCGTGCCTTCTCGTTATCCGCTTCAACATATGCCGCTACACGAGGCGAGTCATGACGGATGTCACTAGGAAGAACCGCTTCCGCTCCATAAACCATGAAGAACGGCGTGTAGCCTGTCGATCTGTTGGGTGTGGTATTGATGCTCCATAACACTGAAGGTAACTCCTCAACCCAACAACCCGGCGTCCGTTGCAAAGGAACCATAAGCCGGGGTTTGATGCCTCTCAAGATCTCTTGATTGGCCCTCTCCGCTTGACCATTGGACTGGGGGTGAGCCACTGATGACACGTCAAGCCGGATGTGCTCACGTTGACAGAACTCCTTCATGGCACCCTTTGACAGATTGGTACCATTGTCTGTTATAATGCTGTGTGGAAAGCCAAACCGGAAGATCACCTTTTTGATGAATTGAACTGCCGTGGCTGCATCACACTTACTAACTGGCTCTGCCTCCACCCATTTTGTGAACTTATCAACCGCCACCAAAAGGTGGGTCTTCTTGTCCTTGGACCTCTTGAAAGGCCCAACCATATCCAGCCCCCAAGTTGCAAACGGCCAGGTGATTGGAATCATCCTCAATTCTTGAGCTGGTACATGAACACGCCGTGAGAATTTCTGACAGCCATCACATCTTTTAACCAAGTCCTCGGCATCAGCATGAGCTGTCAACCAATAAAAACCGTGACGAAACGCCTTGGCCACCAAAGATTTTGAACCGGCGTGGTGCCCACAATCTCCTTCGTGGATCTCACGCAAAATTTCACGGCCTTCCTCAGGAGATACACAGCGTTGAAACACCCCTGTCACACTGCAATGATGTAACTCTCCATTGATAATAGTCATGGACTTGGACCGCCGGGTTATCTGTCTGGCCAAAGTTTCATCCTCTGGTAACTCGCCCCGGTTTATATACGCCAGATACGGAACCGTCCAATCCGGGATAACATGTAGAGCTGCCACCAACTGAGCCTCCGGATCAGGAACAGCCAAATCCTCTTCACCAGGGAGCTTGACGGACGGATTATGCAAAACGTCCAGGAAAACATTAGGTGGAACCGGTTTACGTTGGGAACCCAGGCGGCTTAAAGCGTCTGCCGCTTCATTCTTCCGCCGGTCCACATGATCCACCTGATAACCTTTGAAGTGACCTGCAACAATATCCACCTCACGACGATATGCTGCCATTAGTGGGTCCTTGGAATCCCAAGTGCCAGACACTTGTTGAGCCACCAGATCCGAGTCACCGAAGCATTTAACTCGGCTGAGATTCATCTCCTTAGCCATCCGTAGACCATGGAGTAAGGCCTCATATTCAGCTGCATTATTAGTGCAAGGGAACATTAAACGGAGAACATAACAAAACTTATCACCTCGTGGGGAAGTTAACACGACTCCAGCCCCCGAGCCCTCCAATTGCCTGGACCCATCAAAATGAATAGTCCAATAAGTGTGATCCGGCTTCTCTTCTGGCGCTTGTAATTCTGTCCAATCATTGATGAAATCCACAAGTGCCTGAGATTTGATCGCCGTTCGGGGTATGTATTTCAACCCGTGAGGCCCGAGCTCGATAGCCCACTTAGCAATTCGACCAGTTGCCTCCCTATTCTGGATTATATCCCCCAAAGGAGCAGTGCTGACCACCATGATGGGATGACCTTGGAAATACTGCTTAAGCTTCCGGCTTGCCATGAAAACCCCATACACCAATTTTTGCCAATGCGGCTACGTCTGCTTGGAGTCAATGAGTACCTCACAAGTATAGTAAACCGGCCGCTGAACCGGATATTCCTTTCCTGCCTCCTTGCGCTCCGCAACAATAGCCACACTAACAGCCCGAGCGTTAGCTGCCACATATAGCAGCAACGGTTCTTTATCAACCGGAGCAGCGAGAATCGGCGGATTAGCCAGCTGCCGCTTTAAGTCCTCAAATGCTTCATTAGCGGCGTCACTCCAGACGAAGTTATCCGTTTTCTTCAGCATCTGATACAAAGGAATGGCCTTCTCACAAAGACAACTGACAAACCAGCTCAACGCGGCAATCCGGCATGCCAGGCGTTGAACATCATTGATACACTTTGGTTTAGCCAAGGAGGTGATGGCCTTGATCTTTTCTGGACTAGCTTCAATGCCCCTGTTAGACACCAAAAAAACCCAAGAGCTTGCCTACAGGTACACCAAAGACGCACTTGGCCGGATTAAGCATCATTTTATAAACCCATAGGTTATCAGAGGTTTCCTTCAAGTCATCAATCAATGTCTTTTTTTTCCTTGATTTCACCACAATATCATCCACATAGGCGTGAACATTGCGGCCGATCTGTTTATGAAGACAATTCTGCACACACCGTTGATAAGTTGCATGTGCACTCTTGAGCCCAAAGGGCATGGACACATAGCAGAAGGCTGCAAAGGGAGTTATGAAGGCCATCTTCTCCTAGTCCTTAACTGCCATCTTGATCTGATAATAACCAGAATATGCATCCAAAAAACTTAACCGCTCACAACCCGCCGTAGCATCAATAATCTGATCAATACGAGGGAGGGCAAAAGGATCTGCTGGACAAGCTTTGTTGAGATTTGTGTAGTCCACACACATACGCCAAGTGCCATTCTTCTTGAGGACCAACACCGGATTAGCCAACCACCCAGGATGGAATACTTCAATGATAAATCCAGCCGCCAAGAGCCTGGCTACTTCTTCTCCAATAGCTTTGTGTCTTTTTTATTGAACCGGCGGAGAAACTGCTTGACGGGTTTATACTTAGGATCAACATTGAGGGTGTGCTCAGCGATTTCTCTCGGTACAGTAGGCATGTCAGAAGGCTTCCATGCAAAGATGTCCCGATTCTCACGGATGAACTCAATGAGCGCGCTTTCCTATTTCTGATCCAAGTTAGCGCTGATGCTAAACTGCTTGGATGAATCGCCAGGCACGAAGTCAACAAGTTTAGTCTCATCAGCCGATTTAAACTTCAGGGCCGGATCATGCTCCGTAGTTGGTTTCTTCAAAGAAGTCATATCTGCCGGATCAACATTGTCTTTGTAAAACTTCAACTCCTCTGTTGCACAAACCGACTCAGCATAAGCCGCATCACCTTCCCCACATTCCAGGGCAATCTTGCGGCTCCCATGCACGGTTATAGTTCCCTTGTGACCCGGCATCTTAAGTTGTAGATAGACATAACAAGGTTGTTCCATAAACTTAGCATAAGCTGGCCGTCCAAATAGGGCATGATACGGGCTTCTGATTTTCACCACTTGAAAGGTCAAGGTTTCTGATCTCGAGTCATGCTCATCTCCAAAGGCCACCTCCAGAGCTATCTTACCAACAGGATATGCCGACTTACCAGGCACCACACCATGTAACACCGTATTGGACGGTTTAAGATTTTTATCTGTTAGCCCCATGCGACGGAAAGTTTCATAATAAAGGATATTGATACTACTCCCTCCATCCATGAGTACCTTAGTGAAATTATAACCTCCCACCTGAGGTGCCACCACCAGAGCCAGATGACCCGGATTGTCAACCCGGGGTGGATGATCGTCTCTACTCCACACAATGGGTTGCTCGGACCAGCGCAAATAACGGGGCACCGCCGGTTCAACGGCATTCACCATACTCTTATGTAGCTTCTGATCGCGCTTGTCCAAGCTAGCGGTGAAGACATGATACTGTCCGCTATTCAGCTGCTTCGGGTTGCTCTGGTAACCCGACTGCTGCCGCTGCAGATTGCCTTGCTGATTATAGCCACCTTGGTTACCTTTCTTTTATTGTTATGTCCAACCTGATTGCCATGGAATCCCGAACCGGAATTTCCTCCGCCATAACCCGGCCCATGAGAGCCAGAGCCCGAACCGCCTCCAGAACTCTTGCATGATATAACAATCTTTCCAGAGGTGCGTAGATGGTTCCTCCTTCGTCCCATGCTTTGGAAAGGGCTGGTTCAACAGATATGACAAACGGTCCGGATTAGGATTCGGCATTCCATTCTGTCGGGGAGGTTTACCCTTACGCCGCTGGCCCTTGTCGTGCGTATTAGTGTTAGCCACAAAGTCTAAACCGTGGTCCGCTTTACGCTTGCCGCCGTTTCCATGACCCGCCGGGTTGTGGTGCTGCCCCTTGGCGTTTCCGCTCTTCTTTCCCTTCCCTGTCTTGTCATCGTCAGACTCGGGATCCTTGGTACTATCAGAATCGGCATACTTCACCAGTGCAGCCATGAGGGTTCCCATGTCATTACAATGACGTTTGAGCCGTACCAACTTCAACTTCAAGGGCTGAAACCGGCAATTGCCTTCCAATGTTAAAACTGCGGTGTCAGCGTTGATGCGGTCTGATGAATGCAAAATCTCCGAAACCCGACGCACCAAATGGGTTGTTGACTCTCCTTCCTCCTGGACACAGGCTGCTTGCATGTATCCTTGAAATTCTGAACAAACCGGGCTCTCAACTCAGCCCATGACCTGATAGAATTAGCCGGTAAACTCTTTAACCAAGTGTGGGCCGTTCCTTCTAGCATCATGGTGAAGTACTTCGCACATGCCGCATCATCCACGTCCAGCATCTCCATGGCCATCTCATAGCTTTCAACCATGTTTCAGGGGATAAATCAGCGGTGTAATTCGGTACCTTGCGCGGGCCCTTGAAATCTTTGGGCAGGCGCACATTGCGCAACGCCGGGACAAGACATGGCACTCCCAAGGAACTAGAGGTAACTCCTGGTTCCACCGATGTGGTTGGACGAACCGGAGTAAGCTGACGGGCCTCGTGCTGCGCTGCTAACTCGGCCTCTCTGCGTGCCCGAGCCTGGTCCACGACATCCTGAGCATCACAAGCACCACCCGCCTGGTTATGGCCACGGGGCGGATCACGGTTCCGCGCATTGCTTGACACTGCCGGTTCATCCATACGCCTGCTGTAACTCCGGCTTGGACGGGGAGTGGAATGAATCCGATCGCGACTATATGAATAAGCCTCCTGTTGAATCAAGGCTGTCTGAAGAAGCTCCTTAACCCGACGCGTCTCGACCGCTGCTGGAGAATCGCCTTCGATTGGGATGGCCGCCAGCCGGGAAGCGGCAGCGACAATGTTGTCCATTGGGTTAGAATAATGACCCGGTGGTGTCGGGACATGAGGTACCACAACGTTGTTCTGACGAGGTGGATCCACCAAACTGAAGGAAATATGCCCTAGAGGCAATAATAAAGTATTATATATTTCCTTATATCATGATAAATGTTTATTATTCATGCTAGAATTGTATTAACCGGAAAAATAATACATGTGGGAATACATAGACAAACAGAGTGTCACTAGTATGCCTCTACTTGACTAGCTCGTTAATCAAAGATGGTTATGTTTCCTAGCCATAGACATGAGTTGTCATTTGATTAACGGGATCACCTCATTAGGAGAATGACGTGATTGACATGACCCATTACGTTAGCTTAGCACCCGATCGTTTAGTATGTTGCTATTGCTTTCTTCATGACTTATACACGTTCCTATGACTATGAGATTATGCAACTCCCGTTTACCGGAGGAACACTTTGTGTGCTACCAAATGTCACAACGTAACTGGGTGATTATAAAGGTGCTCTACAGGTGTCTCCAAAGGTACTTGTTGGGTTGGCGTATTTCGAGATTAGGATTTGTCACTCCGATTGTCGGAGAGGTATCTCTGGGCCCACTCGGTAATGCACATCACTATAAGCCTTGCAAGCATTGTGACTAATGAGTTAGTTATGGGATGATGTATTACGGAACGAGTAAAGAGAGTTGCCGGTAACGAGATTGAACTAGGTATCGAGATACCGACGATCGAATCTCGGGCAAGTAACATACCGATGACAAAGGGAACAACGTATGTTGTTATGCGGTCTGACCGATAAAGATCTTCGTAGAATATGTGGGAGCCAATATGGGCATCCAGGTCCCGCTATTGGTTATTGACCGGAGAGGTGTCTCGGTCATGTCTACATAGTTCTCGAACCCGAAGGGTCCGCACGCTTAGAGTTACGATGACAGTTTTATTATGAGTTTATGTATGTTGATGTACCGAAGGAGTTCGGAGTCCCGGATGAGATCGGGGACATGACGAGGAGTCTCGAAATGGTCGAGACGTAAAGATCGATATATTGGACGACTATATTCGGACTTCGGAAAGGTTCCGAGTGATTCGGGTATTTTTCGGAGTACCGGAGAGTTACGGGAATTCGTATTGGGCCTTAATGGGCCATACGGGAAAGGAGAGAAAGACCCCAAAGGGTGGCCGCACCCCTCCCCATGGGCTAGTCCGAATTGGACTAGGGAGGGGGGCGCCCCCTTCCTTCTTTCTCCTTCCCCCTTCCCTTCTCCTACTCCCACAAGGAAAGGAGGAGTCCTACTCCCGGTGGGAGTAGGACTCCCCCCTTTGGCGCGCCTCTCCCTTGGCCGGCTGCCTCCTCCTTGCTCCTATACGGGGGCAGGGGGGCACCCCATAGACACAACAATTGATCCTTGTGATCTCTTAGCCGTGTGCGGTGCCCCCCTCCACCAAATTACACCTTGATAATACCGTTGCGGAGCTTAGGCGAAGCCCTGCGTCGGTGGAACATCATCATCGTCACCACGCCGTCGTGCTGACGAAACTCTCCCTCAACACTCGGCTGGATCGGAGTTCGAGGGACGTCATCGAGCTGAACGTGTGTAGAACTCGGAGGTGCCGTACGTTCGGTACTTGATCGGTCGGATCGTGAAGACGTACGACTACATCAACCGCGTTGTGATAACGCTTCCGCTGTCAGTCTACGAGGGTACGTGGACAACACTCTCCCCTCTCGTTGCTATGCATCACCATGATCTTGCATGTGCGTAGGAATTTTTTTGAAATTACTACGTTTCCCAACAGTGGCATCCGAGCCAGGTTTTATGCGTTGATGCTATGCACGAGTAGAACACAAGTGAGTTGTGGGCGATATAAGTCATACTGCTTACCAGCATGTCATACTTTGGTTCAGCGGTATTGTGAGATGAAGCGGCCCGGACCGACATTACGCGTACGCTTACGCGAGACTGGTTTCACCGTTCGGAGCACTCGTTGCTTAAAGGTGACTGGCGGGTGTCTGTCTCTCTCACTTTAGTTGAACCGAGTGTGGCTACGCCCGGTCCTTGCGAAGGTTAAAACAGCACCAACTTGACAAACTATCGTTGTGGTTTTGATGCGTAGGTAAGAACGGTTCTTGCTAAGCCCGTAGCAGCCACGTAAAACTTGCAACAACAAAGTAGAGGACGTCTAACTTGTTTTTGCAGGGCATGCTGTGATGTGATATGGTCAAGACATGATGTGATATAATGTGTTGTATGAGATGATCATGTTTTGTAACCGAGTTATCGGCAACTGGCAGGAGCCATATGGTTGTCGCTTTATTGTATGAGATGCAATCGCCATGTAATAGTTTTACTTTATCACTAAGCGGTAGCGATAGTCGTAAAAGCAATAAGTTGGCGAGACGACAACGATGCTACGATGGAGATCAAGGTGTCGCGCCGTGACGATGGTGATCATGACGGTGCTTCGGAGATGGAGATCACAAGCACAAGATGATGATGGCCATATCATATCACTTATATTGATTGCATGTGATGTTAATCCTTTATGCATCTTATCTTGCTTTGTTTGACGGTAGCATTATAAGATGATCTCTCACTAAAATTTCAAGATAAAAGTGTTCTCCCTGAGTATGCACCGTTGCAAAAGTTCTTCGTGCTGAGACACCACGTGTTAATCGGGTGTGATAGGCTCTATGTTCAAATGCAACGGGTGCAAAACAGTTGCACACGCGGAGTACTCAGGTTAAACTTGACGAGCCTAGCATATGTACAGATATGGCCTCGGAACACAGAGACCGAAAGGTCGAGCGTGAATCATATAGTAGATATGATCAACATAGCGATGTTCACCATTGAAACTACTCCATCTCACGTGTTAATCGGACATGGTTTAGTTGCTTTGGATCACGTAATCACTTAGATGATTAGAGAGATGTCTATCTAAGTGGGAGTTCTTAAGTAATATGATTAATTGAACTTAAATTTATCATGAACTTAGTACTGATAGTATTTTGCAAATTATGTTGTAGATCAATAGCTCGCGTTGTTGCTTCCCTATTTATTTCTTATATGTTCCTAGAGAAAAATTATGTTGAAAGATGTTAGTAGCAAAGATGCGGATTGGATCCGTGATCTGAGGATTATCCTCATTGCTGCACAGAAAAATTATGTCCTTGATGCACCGCTAGGTGACAGACCTATTGCAAGAGTAGATGCAGACGTTATGAACGTTTGGCTAGCTCAATATGATGACTACTTGATAGTTTAGTGCACCATGCTTAACGGCTTAGAATCGGGACTTCAAAGACATTTTGAACGTCATGGACCATATGAGATGTTCCAGGAGTTGAAGTTAATATTTCAAGCAAATACCCGAGTTGAGAGATATGAAGTCTCCAACAAGTTCTATAGCTAAAAGATGGAGGAGAATCGCTCAACTAGTGAGCATGTGCTCAGATTGTCTGGGTACTACAATCGCTTGAATCAAGTGGGAGTTAATCTTCCAGATAAAATAGTGATTGACAGAATTCTCTAGTCACCATCACCAAGTTAGTAGAACTTCGTGATGAACTATAGTATGCAAGGGATGACGAAAGTAATTCCCAAGCTCTTCGTGATGCTGAAATCGACGAAGGTAGAAATCAAGAAAAACATCAAGTGTTGATGGTTAACAAGACCACTAGTTTCAAGAAAAGGGCAAAGGGATAGAAGGGGAACTTCAATTAGAACGGCAAGCAAGTTGCTGCTCAAGTGAAGAAGCCTAAGTCTGGTCCTAAGCCTGAGACTAAGTGCTTCTACTGCAAAGGAACTGGTCTCTGGAGGGGGAACTGCCCCAAGTATTTGGTGGATAAGAAGGATGGCAAAGTGAACAAAGGTATATTGGATATACATGTTATTGATGTGTACTTACTAGTGTTTATAGCAACCCCTCAGTATTTGATACTGGTTCAGTTGCTAAAGAGTAGTAACTCCAAAACGGAGTTGCAGAATAAACAGAGACTAGTAAAAGGCGAGGTGACGATGTGTGTTGGAAGTAGTTCCAAGATTGATATGATCATCATCGCACACTCCCTATACTTTCGGGATTAGTGTTGAAACTAAATAAGTGTTATTTGGTGTTTTCATTGAGCATGAATATGATTTGATCATGTTTATTGCAATACGGTTATTCATTTAAGTTAGAGAACAATTGTTGTTCTGTTTACATGAATAAAAACCTTTTATGGTCATACACACCAACGAAAATGGTTTGTTGGATCTCAGTGATACACATATTCATAATATTGAAGCCAAAAGATGCAAAGTTAATAATGATAGTGCAACTTATTTGTGGCACTGCCGTTTAGGTCATATTGGTGTAAAGCGCATGAAGAAACTCCAAACTGATGGGATTTTGGAATCACTTGATTATGAATCACTTGATGCTTGCGAACCGTGCCTCATGGGCAAGATGACTAAAACGCCGTTCTCCGGAACTATGGAGAGAGCAACAGATTTGTTGGAAATCATACATACAGATGTATGTGGTCCGATGAATATTGAGGCTCGCAGCAGGTATCATTATTTTCTGATCTTCACAGATGATTTGAGCAGATATAGGTATATCTACTTGATGAAACACAAGTCTGAAACATTTGAAAAGTTCAAAGAATTTCAGAGTGAAGTGGAGAATCATCGTAACAAGAAAATAAAAGTTTCTATGATATGATCGCAGAGGTAAAATATTTGAGTTACGAGTTTGGCCTTCAGTCAAAACAAAGTGAAATAGTTTCACTACTCACGCCACCTGGAACACCACAGCATAATGGTGTGTCCGAACGTCATAACCGTACTTTATTGGATATAGTGCAATCTATGATGTCTCTTACCAATTTACCACTATCGTTTTGGGGTTATGCATTAGAGACAGCTACATTCACGTTAAATAGGGCACCATCAAAATCCGTTGAGACGACGCCTTATGAACTGTGGTTTGGCAAGAAACCAAAGTTGTCGTTTCTTAAAGTTTGGGGTTGTGATGCTTATGTGAAAAAGTTTCATCCTGATAAGCTCAAACCCAAATCGGAGAAATGTATCTTCATAGGATACCCAAAGGAGACAGTTGGGTACACCTTCTATCACAGATCCGAAGGCAAGACATTCGTTGCTTAGTATGGATCCTTTCTAGAGAAGGAGTTTCTCTCGAAAGATGTGACTGGGAGGAAAGTAGAACTTGATGAGGTAACTGTACCTGCTCCCTTATTGGAAAGTAGTTCATCACAGAAATCTGTTCCTGTGACTCCTACACCAATTAGTGAGGAAGTTAATGATGATGATCATGTAACTTCAGATCAAGTTACTACCAAACCTCGTAGGTAAAGCAGAGTAAGATCCGCACCAGAGTGGTACAGTAATCCTCTTCTGGAGGTCATGTTACTAGACCATGGCGAACCTACGAACTATGAAGAAGCGATGGTGAGCCCAGATTCCGCAAAATGGCTTGAGGCCATGAAATCTGAGATAAGATCCATATATGAGAACAAAGTATGGACTTTGATTGACTTGCCCAATGATCGGCGAGCCATTGAGATTAAATGGATCTTCAAGAGGAAGACGGACGCTGATAGTAGTGTAACTATCTACAAGCTAGAATTGTCGCAAAAAGGTTTTCGACAAGTTCAAGATGTTGACTACGATGAGAGTTTCTCACTCGTATCTATGCTTAAGTCTGTCCGAATCATGTTAGCAATTGCCGCATTTTATGAAATATGGCAAAGGGATAAACAAAACTGCATTCCTTAATGGATTTATTAAAGAAGAGTTGTATATGATGCAACCAGGAGGTTTTGTCAATCCTAAAGGTGCTAACAAAATATGCAAGCTCCACCGATCCATCTATGGACTGGTGCAAGCATCTCGGAGTTGGAATATATACTTTGATAAGTTTATCAAAGAATATAGTGTTATACAGACTTGCGATGAAGCCTGTATTTACAAGAAAGTGAGTGGGAGCACTACAGCATTTCTGATAAGTATATGTGAAGGACATATTGTTGATCAGAAATAATGTAGAATTATTCTGCAAAGCATAAAGGAGTGTTTGAAAGAAGTTTTTCAAAGATAGACCTCGGTGAAGCTGCTTACATATTGAGCATCAAGATCTATAGAGATAGATCAAAACGCTTGATAAGTTTTTTCAATGAGTACATACCTTAACAAGATTTTGAAGTAGTTCAAAATAGAACAGTCAAAGAAAGAGTTCTTGCCTGTGTTACAAGGTGTGAAATTGAGTAAGACTCAAAGCCTGACCACGGCAGAAGATAGAAAGAGAATGAAAGTCATTCCCTATGCCTTGGCCATAGGTTCTATAAAGTATGCCATGCTGTGTACCAGATCTATTGTATACCCTACACTGATTTTGGCAAGGGAGTACAATAGTGATCTAGGAGTAGATCACTGGACAGCGGTCAAAATTATCCTTAGTGGAATAAGGATATGTTTCTCGATTATGGAAGTGACAAAAGGTTCATCGTAAAGGGTTACGTCGATGCAAGTTTTGACACTAAATCTAGATGACTTTGAGTCTCGGTCTAGATACATATTGAAAGTGGGAGCAATTAGCTAGAGTAGCTCCGTGCAGAGCATTGTAGACATAGAAATTTGCAAAATACTTACGGATCTGGATGGACCCGTTGACTAAAATTATCTCACAATCAAAACATGATCACACCTTAGTACTCTTTGGGTGTTAATCACATAGCGATGTGAACTAGATTATTGACTCTAGTAAACCCTTTGAGTGTTGGTCACATAGAGATGTGAACTATGGGTGTTAATCACATGGTGATGTGAATTATGGATGTTAAATCACATGGCGATGTGAACTAGATTATTGACTCTAGTGCAAGTGGGAGACTGAAGGAAAATATGCCCTAGAGGCAATAATAAAGTATTATATATTTCCTTGTATCATGATAAATGTTTATTATTCATGCTAGAATTGTATTAACCGGAAAAATAATACATGTGTGAATACATAGACAAACAGAGTGTCACTAGTATGCCTCTACTTGACTAGCTCGTTAATCAAAGATGGTTATGTTTCCTAGCCATAGACATGAGTTGTCATTTGATTAACGGGATCACCTCATTAGGAGAATGACGTGATTGACATGACCCATTACGTTAGCTTAGCACCCGATCGTTTAGTATGTTGCTATTGCTTTCTTCATGACTTATACATGTTCCTATGACTATGAGATTATGCAACTCCCGTTTACCGGAGGAACACTTTGTGTGCTACCAAACGTCACAACGTAACTGGGTGATTATAAAGGTGCTCTACAGGTGTCTCCAAAGGTACTTGTTGGGTTGGCGTATTTCGAGATTAGGATTTGTCACTCCGATTGTCGGCGAGGTATCTCTGGGCCCACTCGGTAATGCACATCACTATAAGCCTTGCAAGCATTGTGACTAATGAGTTAGTTACGGGATGATGTATTACGGAACGAGTAAAGAGACTTGCCGGTAACGAGATTGAACTAGGTATCGAGATACTGAGGATCGAATCTCGGGCAAGTAACATACCGATGACAAAGGGAACAACGTATGTTGTTATGCGGTCTGACCGATAAAGATCTTCGTAGAATATGTGGGAGCCAATATGGGCATCCAGGTCCCGCTATTGGTTATTGACCGGAGATGTGTCTCGGTCATGTCTACATAGTTCTCGAACCCGAAGGGTCCGCACGCTTAAAGTTACGATGACAGTTTTATTATGAGTTTATGTATGTGATGTACCGAAGGAGTTCGGAGTCCCGGATGAGATCGGGGACATGACGAGGAGTCTCGAAATGGTCGAGACGTAAAGATCGATATATTGGACGACTATATTCGGACTTCGGAAAGGTTCCGAGTGATTCGGGTATTTTTCGGAGTACCGGAGAGTTACGGGAATTCGTATTGGGCCTTAATGGGCCATACGGGAAAGGAGAGAAAGACCCCAAAGGGTGGCCGCACCCCTCCCCATGGGCTAGTCCGAATTGGACTAGGGAGGGGGGCGCCCCCTTCCTTCTTTCTCCTTCCCCCTTCCCTTCTCCTACTCCCACAAGGAAAGGAGGAGTCCTACTCCCGGTGGGAGTAGGACTCCCCCCTTTGGCGCGCCTCTCCCTTGGCCGGCTGCCTCCTCCTTGCTCCTTTATATACGGGGGCAGGGGGCACCCCATAGACACAACAATTGATCCTTGAGATCTCTTAGCCGTGTGCGGTGCCCCCCTCCACCAAATTACACCTTGATAATACCGTTGCGGAGCTTAGGCGAAGCCCTGCGTCGGTGGAACATCATCATCGTCACCACGCCGTCGTGCTGACGAAACTCTCCCTCAACACTCGGCTGGATCGGAGTTCGAGGGACGTCATCGAGCTGAACGTGTGTAGAACTCGGAGGTGCCGTACGTTCGGTACTTGATCGGTCGGATCGTGAAGACGTACGACTACATCAACCGCGTTGTGATAACGCTTCCGCTGTCAGTCTACGAGGGTACGTGGACAACACTCTCCCCTCTCGTTGCTATGCATCACCATGATCTTGCGTGTGCGTAGGAAATTTTTTGAAATTACTACGTTTCCCAACACAAACGTGGCTGAACCGGCGCCCTTGCTCCGGGTGCCTTTGCCCGGTTTACCACCGGCGGATTACTGGCTCCTGCCGCTGGGGTGTTAAAGAGATTTCTAGCGTCGTAAACCGGCGGCAGGCGAGATCGGTGCCTCCTCTTCAGGACTTCGTTCGACGCACTCTAATCCAGCATAATCCGGTAAGCTTGTGCTAAGCTCCGCGGCTATCCTGGTATCCTCAGCTGCTAAGTCGGCTTTTCCCAGGGTGATCTGATCTTTCACTTTCGCGACTTCCGCATTGTGTGCATCCTGATCCGCCGGGTTAGCCTCCGCCATCAGTGTTGCCAACACATCAAAAAAATCAGATAGAACCTGAGCTAGCGGTCGCACAGGGCCTCCTGCCCCAGCCGTTGCCGCCGCTGCTGACCCGGAAATCATCGCCGCTGCGGTTGAAGAGTGGAGCGCTGGTTGCGTGCCGGCCATGAAGATCGCCACCCGGTTTGGCAGATCGAAGGGGTCCGGAATACTGTCGCCATCGAAACAGCCCCAATCCGGCCATCTTGTAACTGATATAACGACTCGGTCTCTCCAGTCGATGACTCGTCGCCGGAATAAACGACGGTCTCACCACCGGATTCCGATCTATCCTCAGATTCACCTCCATGGATAACTCCCACGAAAGCACGCTTCATGACAGGCTTGGCCCGGGCAGATCTCGCACGCTGAGCCGTTTCGACGAGGTCGGTGCAGATGTCCGGCTTAGGGCCCGATTCACCGATCTTGCCAATGAAAACGTGTATGCCACCAAAGGGGACCTGTTACCCGTACTCGATTGAGCCGGCCTCGGGGCCCCAGCCTGCATCATCGATGTAGATCTTGCCGCGACGACTCTTGGTCATCCGGCCCATAGCGTAACCCTTGAGTCCTTCGAAGCTGCCCTCCAAGAACTTGAAACCATCATGCGATAGCCCCACGGTGGGCGCCAACTATCGTGGTTTTGTCACGGCAGATGTCCTAGAGAAAGGACTTAGTCGTGGAGCCATCGCTACGGGTTAACATAAAGGGGTTAAAGTGGACAAGGGACGCAAGAGAGTTTTATACTAGTTCGGCCCCTTCGATGAAGGTAAAAGCCTATGTCTAGTTGTGATGGAATTGATGGGGTTTCGATGACCAGGGAGCGAATACGCTTTGCCTGAGTCTCGAGTTGTTGTTTGTTGTCCCTGAACCGCCGTCGGGTCGTCCCCATATATACATGGGTTGACGCCCGTCGGTTTACAGACTCCGAGGCCGGATCATAATCGTGTCCGGCTCGGTCTCTGCTACGCATATCTTACAACACAAGTTTACATCTCAATGCTGGTTTGTGTCTACATGCCTTAAACCGGCTTTGGGCCCTGGGCCTCCATGAAGCGTCACCGTCTGTCTTCATGGGCTTCAGATACAGATGAACTACTTATGAAGTTAACCCGGCCTCTCCTGGCCGGTTTACGCCCAGTGGTAATATCCCCAACAATCCACCAAACCAGACATCACGACTCCCGACCGTCTTTCGCCGCCTCAGATCTCCTTCCCTGCCGCCGGCACCCACCGCAATGACATCACCATCATCGACTCAGCAGATGAACCTGAGGAGTACACGGGTCCACCAGAGAGGTCGCACTCTTTTGTTTCTGCTTATGTTATGCATTGCTTAAAATTACCTGCTACTTTATTGTCTTGTTCACCTCTTAGACTCCAAGTCAGGTCCAAATTAATGTTCAAACTTGAGTTCTAAATTAGTTGTGGCGCATATATCGAGGCAGCAATGAATAGTATCTCTGTCTAATATCTGGTTCACCTAGGGTATGCCTATGTTGTTCATCTTGGGTGGGAAACAAATATTAAAGCAATCATCATCTGTCTTTTTATTAAATTAAAGCAATCATCAGCCTGCTATCATTATTTTTGGATCCATCCACTAGTTGTTACCATCACTCTAGATTTCTGCATGCTCTCCTTCCATAATCTCACCATATTTTTTTGTATGCATGTCAGATATTGTACACGGTCATGCTGAACATGTACAGAAAAAGATAAGAGTTTTGCATGGCAATACAATGTCATGCAGACATCGCTCCATCGTGGGTTCAATGGCAAACCCTCACCCCCCTCTCCTGATTGTAATCCAGAGGAAGATATCTGTTCTGAAGCGGATTCAGACGCAGCTGACCACTCCTATTTACCCCCAAGGTGTTTGCTCTACCTTGGCATGATGATGTTAGTCATATCATGCATATGTTGCCTTGCAGTGCCTACTTTTGACATCATATATGTCATCTGCTTAGTTTAGACATGTTCTGTAATGCCACCTGTTTAGTTTCTATATCATATATGGGAATTATGCAGTCTCATGTCTTTTAGCCAGCCATAATATATGTGAAATGTGCAATGCCGTCTTGTTTAACCAGGCATCATATATTTGAATGATATCTTGCCCATCCTTTTCTTCATTACGTTTCCATTTATCGACAATGTTTGTACATTAAACTACTCTTCCTGTGAATCAGCCATTTGGGTGGGAGAGGGAAAAATCTGGAGTGAAAACAAGGCCTTCAGAGCAGACAGTGCTACCTGTCGAAGCAGATCTCTTGTTGGGTCCCGATAGCTCCTCAGAGATGGATTCAGAGATAGATGACCAGTCCTATTCCCCCACCGAGGTGTATGCTCTAACTTGGCACGATTATACTGCTCATATCATGCATATGGTGTCTTGCATTGCATAGTTTAGACATCATATACACAATATTGAACACCATGTTCATAGTTCAGACATCATATCGAATGCCCTCTGTTGAGCATATAAATCACATATGTGAATTAAATCATACGATCCTGATTACTTATATAACATGTATGTTAATTATGTCATCCGATCATGCTTAGTTATTCATCATATCTTTGAATTATGTTATGCTATGCTATCCAGTTTAGATAGACATCATATATGTGAAATTATGTCATGCTATCCGTTTTAGTTAAACAATATACATGTCAACTATTTCGTGCCCTCTTTTTTCCACACTATCCATTGCATCTGTCTCTCATACAATGTTTGTACATTCAACTATGTTTCCTGCTTATCAGCCATTTGAATTGGAGCGGGTGATGCCAGTATCTAGCGGAGTAAAAACACGGTCTTCAAATAAAACAATGCTACCTCTTGGTGGAGATAGCACCCCGGTTGTACATGCACGAGAACCAGCCCTACCACACATAACCCAAACTCTCGCGGATTGTACCCCTAGTGCGATGGACAGAGAACCAACTTCACCCAATCTAACAACAACCCCAGCAGATAGTAACCCAGTTCCTGTTAACATGGCACGATCTCCACCACTGAGCTCCCAAACAAGAGTAGTTAGTAAGGCAGCTCCAGTGCCCAAAGGGCAATTACTACCACGGCGAACCCCAACTCCACCAGTTAGTACGCCTATTCCTGTGGAGGAAGCACAACCAGCCAGTCGTAGTTTAGCATCTATCGCATTTGATGTTGTTAAATCCTATGTGCGTATCTTCCTATCTTGGAAATATTATACTGAAGATGAAGGAAAATGCCAGTTGCAGGTGTTTCTCCAGGAGTTATGTGTAAGTAATGTTATTCATGGCAATTACTTTGCTTTGTCCCATACATTCTAGCTCCATGATGGTTATAACACAACAAAATTTTCCCATTTTTCTCTATAGAGAAGGACCGATTTGGAAACTTAGGATGAGGTAACCTATGCTAATAGCTCTGATATCTTCAAGAATGCTTGGTGGCAGTATCAGAATTACCTAAAGGAAAGGTACTTCACTGGCAAAGAAACTCATCAAATTCCCTTACGTTCTTCTGAGACACATTTACTGGATGATGACTGAGAATGCCTTGTTCTGTACTGGTGCCGAACCAAGAATGTGGTAAGGTCTATGAGCTCATTTTCTATTTTAAGTACTATATTCTTGCATCTTACTGTACTCTGTTCATGTAGAACAAGTGCGTAAACCTGAAGAACAACTGTTCTAATTAAATATTCCATTGCTATCATGCATACTGCTTTGCTCTTGTATCAGTGTATTTACTCATACAAACTTATTTTGAAATTGAAGGATTCAATCGAAACTCCAATGGCACAGCAGGTATGTTCACGCATGTTTCTTGAACAGGTTTGCTCTTATCAATAGCTCTGTTGATTTCAATTTCAATTGTGTATACAGTTGACTTCTCATATCATGCACATTACTAGCATCACAACAGAGCCAATAGTGTTGTTGTACATGTAGACCCATGGTACACATCTGAAATCTTGTTGTGCTGTGTAGTTTCCCACGCTTTGTATTCTCTCACTCCTGCTTTGTCTCGAACTGATATGATTTGAACTGTGTCTCTATTTTGATTTGGCAAGACAATGCAGTGACCATAGGACATAGATATATGTTTGTTTGATGCTTTTATTATGAACTAGTACTTGGCAATAGAAGACTTGGTAGTTTAATCCTGTCCACCTTACTAATGAATTGGTTCACCGAAATGAGTTTCATATACTCCATGCAGAGCATTGTAGACATAGAAATTTGCAAAATACATACGGATCTGAATGTGACAGACCCGTTGACTAAACCTCTCTCAAAAGAAAAACATAATCACACCTTAGTACTCTTTGGGTGTTAATCACATGGCGATATGAACTAGAGTATTGACTCTAGTAAACTCTTTGGGTGTTGGTCACATGGCGATGTGAACTATGGGTGTTAAATCACATTGTGATGTGAACTAGATTATTGACTCTTGTGCAAGTGGGAGACTTATGGAAATATGCCCTACAGGCAATAATAAAATTGTTATTATTATATTTCCTAAATAATGATAAAGGTTTATTATTCATGCTAGAATTGTATTGATCGAAAACTTAAATACATGTGTGAATACATAAACAAATACCATGTCCCTAGTAAGCCTCTACTAGACTAGCTCGTTGATCAAAGATGGTTAAGGTTTCCTAACCATAGACATGTGTTGTCATTTGATAATGGGATCACATCATTAGGAGAATGATGTGATGGACAAGACCCATCCGTTTGCTTAGCATGTTGATCATTCAGTTTATTGCTATTGCTTTCTTCATTTCAAATACATATTCCTTCGACTATGAGATTATGCAACTCCCAGATACCGGAGGAATACCTTATGTGATATCAAAGGTCACAACGTACCTGGGTGATCATAAAGATGCTCTACAGGTATCTCTGAAGGTGTTTGTTGAGTTGGCATAGACCGAGATTAGGATTTGTTACTCCGAGTATCGGAGAGGTATCTCTGGGCCATCTCGGTAATACACATCATAGGCTTGCAAGCAAATGACTAAGGAGTTTAGTCATGTGGTGATGTATTACGGAACGAGTTTAGTCAACTAGGTATGAAGATACCGACGATCAAATCTCGGGCAACTAACATACTAATGGACAAAGGGAACTACATATGTTGTCATAACGGTTTGACCGATAAAGATCTTCATAGAATATTTAGGAGGCAATATGGGCATCCCGGTTCCACTATTGCTTATTGACCCGAGAGGTGTCTCGGTCATGTCTACATAGTTCTTGAACCGGTAGGGTCCGCACGCTTCACGTTCGTTGACGATATAGTGTTATATGAGTTATGTGATTTGATGACCGAATGTTGTTCGGAGTCCCGGATGAGATCACAGACATGACGAGGAGTCTCGAAATGGTCGAGAGGTAAAGATTGATATATAGGACGATAGTTTTCGGACACCAGAAGTGTTTCGGATGGTACCAGGTACTTATAGGGTCACCGAAAAAGATTATCGGGCACACCCTACAAAGCTATGGGCCTTATGGGCCAAGAGAGTAAACACACTAGCCCATCAGGGGATGGTGCGCCCCTACAGAGGCTGACCCTATGAGGAGGAGAAGGAAAGAGGGGAGGGAAAGGAATGTGTGGAGTAGGACTCCCCCTTCCTTCCCTCTCCCCCCTCTGTCCTTCCCCCTTCTTCATACAAGGAAAGGGGGGCGCAGGAGGGCAGGAGCCCTAGGGCCGGCGGCCAGCCCCATGCGGCGTGCCTTGGCTGCCCTAGGCTGCCTCCCCTGCCTTCCCTCCTATATATATGCGGGGAGGGGGCGCCACACAAGGACATAAAATTGTCTTAGCCGTGTGCGGCACCCCCGTCCACCATTTACTCCCTCAGTCATATTTTTGTAGTGCTTAGGCGAATCCCTGCGAAGATCACATAACCATCACCATCACCACGGTGTCGTGCTGCCAAAACTCATCTACTACCTCGCCGTCTTGCTGGATCAAGAAGGCGGAGGACGTCACCGAACTGAACGTGTGTAGAACGCGGAGGTGCCGTGCGTTCGGTACTAGATCGGTTGGAGTGCGAAGAAAGTTCGACTACATCAACCGCGTTGTGAAATGCTTTCGCTTACGGTCATCGAGCGTACTTAGTCACACTCTCCCACTCTAGTTGCTATGCATCTCCTTTATAGATCTTGAAAAAAAATAGTTTTCGATCCAACGTTTCCCATCAACTGACTGCTCCACCATTCAGAATATATACGTATCTGGTCTGAGACTTTGAGTCATTGAGATCAGTGTCAAAGCTAGCATCAACGTAACCCTTTACGACGTGTTGTTCGTCACCTCCATAAACGAGAAACATGTCCTTAGTCCTCTTGAGGTACTTGAGGATATTTTTGACCGCTGTCTAGTGATGTACTTCTTGATTTCTTTGGTACCTCCCTGCCAGACTTATGGCAAGGCACACATCAGGTCTTTTACATGGCAGGGCATACATTATAGAGCCTATGGCTGAGGCATAGGGGATGACTTTCATCCTTTCTCTTTCTTCTGCCATAGTCGGGCTTTGAGTCTGACTCAACTTCACACCTTGCAACACTGGTAAGAACCCCTTCTTCGACTGGTCCATTTTGAACTTCTTCGAAATCTTGTCAAGGTATGTGCTTTGTGAAAGTCCTATTAGGCGTCTTGATCTATCTCTGTAGATCTTACTGCCCAATATGGAAGCAGCTTCACCTAGGCCTTTCATTGAAAAACTCCTGGTCAAATCTTTCCAGAAATTATATACCATTTCCAATCAACAATATGTCATCCACATATAATATTAGAAATGCTACAGAGCTCCAACTCACATTCTTGTAAATACAAGCTTCTCCGTAAGTTTGTATAAAACCAAAAGCTTTGATCACCTCATCAAAGCGTATATTCCAACTTCGAGATGCTTGCACTAGTCCATAGATGGATCGCTGGAGCTTGTATAATTTGTTAGCATCCTTACGATCGACAAAACCTTCCAGTTGCATCATATACAACTCTTCCTTAAGGAATCCGTTAAGGAACGCTGTTTTGATGTCCATCTGCCAGATCTCATAGTCATAATATGCGGCAATTGCTAATATAATTCTAACAGACTTAAGCATCGCTATGGGTGAGAAAGTCTCATCATAGTCAATTCCTTGAATTTGTTGAAAATACTTTGCGTAAAATCTTGCCCTCAGATCTGTTATAGAAGGTATACCCAGTAGTCTCTTTAGGGTATCTTTTGAAGATGCACTTCTACGCTTTGGGTTGGCGCTTATCAGGCTGAAGCCTCTTGACATAAGCGTTGCATTCCCAAACTTTAAGAAACAACAACTTTGGTTTCTTGCCAAACCATAATTCATACGGTGTCGTCTCGACGTACTTAGATGGTGCCATATTTAAAGTGAATGCGGCTGTCTCTAATGCATAACCCTAAAATGATAGTGGTAAATCGGCAAGAGACATCATAGAACGCACCATATACAATAAAGTACGATTACGACATTCAGACACACCATTATGCTGTGGTGTTCCGGGTGGCGTGAGTTGTGAAACAATTCCACATTGTCTTAAATGATTGCCAAACTCGTAACTCAAATATTCACCACCACGATCAGATCGTAGAGATATTATTTTCTTGTTATGATGATTCTCCACTTCATTCTGAGATTCCTTGGACTTTTCAAATGTTACAGACTTGTGTTTCATTCAGTAAATATACCCATATCTACTTAAATCATCAGTGAAGGTAAGAAGATAACGATATCTACTTAAATCATCAGTGAAGGTAAGAAGATAACGATATCCACTGCGCCCTTCAACACTCATCGAACCGCATACATCGGTATGTATTATTTCCAATAAGTCACTTGACCGCTCCATTGTACCAAAGAACGGGGTCTTAGTCATCTTGCCCATATTGCACTTCCTTTCGTGCGAAGATATGCCTGGTGGTTCCGAGCTATCGGCGGGAGGAACGTTTTTTCGCATATTATAGAGGCCCTTCCGGTGGGACCCTGCTGTCAGGTGGAGGAATCATTATTTTGCGTGTAATAAGGAGGCACTTCCTTGCGTGCGGCCGTGGACCCAGCTGTCAGCCTCTCCACGTAGAGTCCTATTCCGATGGATGTCATTCGTTGACCATGTTTACCACGCCGCGCCGAGAGCACTAGGGTGGTGGACGACGGCGAGGCCTAGGAAGGGAACAACCCGTAGTCGGGGAAGACTTAGCAGTTGTTGCCCACGCGGTGGGGAGTATGAGGGTTTACTAGTTCGGCTGCTGTTGCCAGAAAAAATAGGAGGTGCGGGTGAGTAGAGGAATGGCCTGGCTAGCGATGGAGTAGGGTGGGGCGCTGCAGCCTGCGCAGCAGCACAACCGGCCACGGGAGGAGGGAGCAGGCAGTCCCGCCGGCGCTGGTTTGAGCGGCTAGAGCAAGAAGAGCAGAGAATGAAGAAGCACGGCGGCCGTTGGATGGACATCCAACAGTCATTGCTCTCGTGTGTTGACTAAGTTGACACAGGCTTGCGTGCGTGTGAACCTTATTTTTTTAGGAAAGCGTACGCGTCAACCTATAGTAGGCGCACAAGTCATCCTCAAATCTGCGGAAAATAGCATACAACCCATCTGCCATTATTTCTAATAAATTACAACCCATTTGCTAATTCTTAAGGATTTTTTTTGGAGCCCATATTCTTTTTGTTAGCACTACAGCCCATATTGTGGCCACGGTTAAAACTTTCTATGAAATTTTGCATATTTCGGTGCGGTCCGAACCGTTTTTATTCTCGAAATTTTGAGTCATGTTCAAACTAATTTAAAAATAATAAATTTATATCAATTTCAAATCCAACATAATTTTCCCTGCAAAAAATTTAAATTCGAAATATCAAAATTTTAAAAAATGATATTTGAAACTAATTGCTGGTTTGCTGTGTTTATAAATTTACATCCCATTTCTTACTACTTCATTTTCTGGGCAAGCGAATACATCGCTCTCATCTTGAAAGCAAGTAGGCCTCCATTGGGTATTTCTTTAAAAAAAGTAGAACCGGGCTAGCCATTTTCAGCAAGAAAAAAACACAACTAGGCTCATGATGTGATAAACATAAAATAATACCCTGGCTAGACGGGCCGTAGCCCCCGCATAGCCCTATTGTTACCCTGATCCGTCTCTAAAACTAGTAAATAACAACTGCTTGTTCTAAAAAAAGTAAATAACAACTGCGTGACTTGCTGGGTCCCTTGTGTCAGCCGCTCGTTGTGTAATTCTCTCATTTATTGACTACGTTGAGAATGGCGTAGGACCCAGATGTCTAACCATTAGCAGGAACCATTTTTGGGGCTTGTAATAACGAGGCACTTGCTTGCGTACTGCCATGACCCTGGTGGGTCCATACGGTCATCCTCACCACGTACAGTCATCTCCTTATTCCTCTCGGTTGTTGACCACGTTGACAATGCCAGACGGCGGCGCACCACGCACGGCAAGCGAACCAAGGTGGAGGACGACGGCGAGGCCTCAGACGAAACGAACAGGAGCCGTGGAAGGTGCGCCAGTCTAGTCGCAGGAGGATGGGAGTACGAGGGTTGACTGGTTCGGGTGCGGGTGCGTGTTGGGGCTGACGTCGCCGGAGAATAACATAACGTGTGGGGGAAGAGAGGGATGGACTGGCCAATGTTTGAGGGTACGGTATGGTGGTGGAGGCGCAGCCAACCGTGGGAGGCGGGAGCAGGCGGAACCGACGGGGTTGTTTGGTTTGGGCAGCTGGAGGAAGAAGACAAGAGATAGAAGATACACGACAGATGTTGGATGTCAATCCAACGGCTAGTAGACAGAATCCTTTGTGGACTAATAAGTCGACACCACCTTGGATAGGCTTTTTCCTCGTGGGTCCCAAATGTCAGAATCCAAATCTGTCACAGCCATGTAGCCTTTCTTATGAAAATTTACAGCCCATTTGGTGTGCTAGTTCAAAATAGGTTTGTGGGTGCTGGTGGGGGCTAATCACTTGGGTTCTATAATGCATAGTGAGCTCAAGCAGCCGGCGAGAGTGATGTTATTTCCCTTGGTTGGGATTTGTTACAATATTTCTCTCTTAATTAAACAAATGGCAAGCCATTTGCCATGTTTCAAACAAAATATGACAGTCACAGCCGAGTTGAAACCCACATTACAAACTGTACAAAAGAACGAGGGTTAATTGTTCATCAGGTTTAGACAAAACCCAGACTAAACATGCATGGCAATAACATCTAACCCAACCACTATTTTTGGCAGTCACAAACAAATGGGTTGGTCTAATCCATAAAATCAACATCCCGTGCCAAAAAGTTTACTGGCATATGACGACAAGTTGTTGTAAATAGAAGCCGAGTATGTTCAGAAGCCCATTTGTCGACTTGAAACTTCTTTTTTTGCTATTCAACATATCCATTCGTGAGGAATTTCTTGTTGAAAACTTAAGCCTCATGGACAATAGTAACCTCACATTCAACATTAAGAATGTGACGAAGTTTCTGTTAGCATGATTGGATGCATAACCTTCCATCCTTATTGTCCTAAAACGAATGCCATGAGAACTAAGAAAATCCTGGTGCTTATTATGCCACCGATTGGTTATATGTTTTTCTCCATGTGTTGCTGCCTACGTAGACATGAAGATTGAAAACATGTTAGGTCTAAAAAAGAGTATGTGGATAGAGCGACAGCCAAAAGGTAATTCTAGTACAATATATGTGGGCTTTCAATGTGCATGAAATAATCACCTCTATATACAAATTCTCCAGACATGGAAAGCATTGCAGCAAGACAATAATTGTGTTCAGGTCAATACTAAACATTCCGATATATAAGATCTTGACAGAATCCAACACCATTGATAGGCTATCGATGGACAAACTCTTAATTGAGCATATAACATAATATTAGTATTCAAAGTTACTCCAAGATGATATAGAACGTATGCGCACAAATGAAAAATGCAGCTTATGATTAGAAAAGTGTAGATGATAATACACAGTACCTAAATAAGTGTGGAGCCAAACACCGTATTGTGGTGTATAAACGGATCACGAATTACACCCAAGGCCTCAAGTTATTTGTGAAGATTTATAACAATAATCAAGGAGCAACCTTTGAAGTGAATGGGCATCTTCGATGATGAGCTCCTGTCCTTCAAAATAAATTCCAATGGTTTTAAGGTTAGGTGACTTTATTTGAAGACAACTGATATGGATTTCTATTCCCAAAACAATCAGCAAGAGCTCCAGGGCAGGGCAACTGGAGTGGATGATGCTGTGTAGTGAGGCCTCCGACAGATCAACCACCACAAGCGGAAGTCTTTTTAGCGGTGGGAGTCGAATCATTAGTACCAGATTGTCTGGTAGATGGCAACGGGCTCTGGTGAGGGTGTGGAGAGAGGAGGAAAACCACGAGATGGACAACGATGGTGTGGGCACAAATACATGGACTTGGGAACGCGGCATATATTTTTCATAGTAATGGTAGAATTCAAGCTGCTAGAGTTTTTCGAATTCAGTGCATTTCAGTCAAGCGTCCACTGTACGGGGTATGGACAGCAGCTAGCGTGTCAGGTCACACAGGCATTGAATAGGGCCCTAGTAGGAGGAGACGATGGCTCTAAAGATATAAAATTCAGGAAGGGCAGATATCTGACGACAGTCGAGATTAAGAGGCGCGGTGCGCCAGAGAGTGCACCACGGAGATGCGAGGACTTGTGTGCGGCAGCCATCCTTGGTGGGGAGAAGGGAGATGATCTCCCCAAGGATGTCGTCCGGGAGATCAGTGATACGGTCCACCGGAGATTCTATGGGTTCCTTAGATCTGGGTGGGGGGGGGGGGCTCGCCACTTCTCCCCACGCTACCGTGTGCGGGATCTACAACTGGTGTCGCCGCTAGCGGGAGCCTCATCTTCTTGGCGCTGAGGCCAGTCGACTCCATTTTCCTTGTGGGCATCGCGCTGAGCTCACGGGTTTGAGCAGAGTAGCAAGAGACGAGCCTAGTGGCAGTGCGAGTGGGTAAGAAGGATGCTGGGGTTTTCTGTAGGAGCGAGGAAGAAGAGGAGCAGGCGTTTTCTATACGAGTGAGGAAGAAGGTGAGCGAGGGTTTTCTGTACGGGTGAGGAAGATGGGGAGCGGGGGTAATTGGGGGCAATGGAAGCGGGAGAGTCTAGCGTGCTGTAGTATAAGTGGAAGCGAGGAGGAAGGAGGGCTTTTCTGGGATCGCCCCCTCTTCAATAAATATGGGCTTTTCCTCGCAAAAAAAGGGCTTTAAGATGGATAGGCTTTTGTATCGGCCCAGTCGACTGCCCATGTTTCATATTGGAAGGCCTTAACACTAGAGGCAGCCCATTAGAGACAATCTCCAGCTTATTGCCAATTCGAAAGAAAAAAAGAGACACCTCTAGCTTAATTATGGCTCCTCATCGGTAACATTTTTCAACTTGAAAAAAAGTTATAGCTCCTTTTTGGGCTGCCTTGGCATCCACCAAATTAGAGGATGGTGTACTGCATGCAGACACTCACACTGGTCATAGCATGACAAAATGAGGGGTCAAATAACATGCCCACAATATAGATAGATTGTAATGGTTGACACGCTAACATTCACACTAAACTAAGCTTCACAAGATACGGTATGCATACTAGCTAACATTCACAAGCACTTAAAGTTCAGCATGTTTACGCATCTAAATGATTCACAAGACTATAACCAAGACAAAGCTGTGAGAAGGTGTAGAAATAAAGAAAAAAGATAGATGCTTCTCTGAGCAATGTGCCTCCCTAGGCACGCGTTAATTTCCTGGGCATGCTTCTTTCTGCTCAATGTTGCGTGCACTTTGAGCATGTTGGCAACTCCACAGCTAGCTTGATGGCTCATCTTGCAATTTACGCAGACACATTGCAACAAACAGAGGAGCCAATAGAGATCACTCAACATCAGACCATTTTGTGCAGTTCCACTAAAATCATCTTCATTGTGCTGAATGTGAAAAGATAGGAAAGCATTGTACTTAAACGGTGTCGCAAAACAGTAGCAGATATCAATAGCTCGACATGACAAAACACGATCATCTGGACGAAGGGGATATTGACCTGCGTGAGGAAGATTATGCATAATTTTATAGGTGGTTAGTTGAATTCCACCTTGGGATCTCCTATGATGGCACGGAGGAAATTCTATGCAATCGATGAGCGCAATTCCTTCCGTGTGGCTATAGAAAATTTGTCCGACAAACCCCAATATCTTTTTTGTTCAGTTCCACTAAAATAATGCACCGCTGTTTGGATGACCCCTACGCGCTGGCCAGGCCATCAATGACTCGGTCTCTTTTATCTTGCGTTGACGGAGCGGCTGCAGTGCTTGTTTGATCCTCCACACATGACAGGCTCATTCCACACTGCAGACAGCAAGTCAACGTACGAATAAGCTTATTTCATCTTGTGTTGGTCATTCTACTTAGTTAAGAATGTAGGAATACCTGGAGCATCGTGAGGTCAGCTCACAGTAGGTTCCACTAAAATTGAGGTTTGTGCTTCCCTTTGCACAAATGGACACCATACGGAGATAGACAATCCTGTTTGCACAAATATGTAACAGGGTTATTTAATCAGTGTCATTTTTTTTGCAGCGGCATATGATTAACAACAACATCTCATATGTTATCAATGGCCTTATAGTGACAGTATGAAAATATGCCATTAACTAAGAAGTGCCATCACATCAAATCAACACTGGCACTAGATTAACGGGGGCTTACATTAACATGCATAACAATTGCATTATGGCTATGTGATGATAGAATGGGAGTAACACTTGATCAGTATGTACGTGCACGGTTAACAAGAATGATCGTTCTAACAAAGGGTGATACGGAAAGGAGAAACACATCATCATTTCAACCATTGTGCAATTAAATTTTGTGCAGTTCAACAGAGATGCAGCTATGTTATGGGTGTCAGAGTTTAATGTAACGGCCCAAAACAGTCTTTATCAGAAATAAAGCAAGACATAAGCATTTCATAAAACGGTGATGGCATTGATTCATTTTATCAATGACAATAGATTGGCAACAGCATAACTTAACAGCAACATCACATTAAAGTGGCATTGTTTCATTTTGCCTGTTATGTTAGATTAACAGCAGCAGTAAGGGCACAGGGACAGGGGAGGCACAAGCACGTTTTACATCCACCGAGGCATAAAGTGGTGAGGCAGAGGTGTTTCCTAGTGCGGCGAACATGCAAAGCATGTCTGGATTGGTGGTTTTTTTGTTCTCGTCAGTGACCTTTCCTATTTGACCACAAGAAATCTAGACGTGCTCATTCTCGGTTGCATTGTCGACCCAACACCCCCACTTTCTGTCCTTTTTCGACCAAGAGACTGGTTAGGCCAACATCTTTATTTCCCTTTCCAACCAAGAGATCGGTTCGTTAGCCAGTATCTGCAGTACCTTTTTTCCTCTAATAGTAAAAATTTAGGTGGTTTTCGAGTGTTCGACAAGGCGACGGAGCTAGCTACATGGAAAGCTTTGTAATACAAGAAGAATATCCACATGTAGGATGCAGCGATGTGGGGAGCAATCCTAACTTGATGAAAAAAGGGATGCAGCAACATGGGGAGCTAGGCCATTAGAACAAGGCTGGTTCTAAAAAAAGGTATACCTCCGGTCGGCGGGATGTGGCGAGGCAGGCGGCGGGATCTGCCAACTCGACGGCGGGGAGCAATGGTGAGGAGGACCTCCCATGCTGGCGCTAGGTCAGAGAAGACGACTCGCTTGGCTTCCTCCCTCGCCACTGGCGACCACCAGCAGAAGGTATCCAGCCGGATCTGCGTCAGCCAGAGAGGAGAGAGAGAGAGAGAGAGAGAGAGAGTGGACACCACGGTCTTGTTTAGATCTGGAGAGGGTGAGAGAGTGAGAACAAGAGAACAACCCTAGCAAGCAAGTCCCGTAGTGGACTTGTGGAGTAGTAATTGTTTTTCCCTCCGTAGCAATCATTTTAAATTGAATACGCACGAAGCCATATTTTTTTCATTTGACGTAACAGTAAAGAGAAACTCGATCAAGAACCACGCTACCACGTTCAGGTCGCACTGGTATGGCTGACATTTGGTCCCAGACCCCACATTAAGTGGATGATTAGATGTCTCATTTTGTCACGTTGCGTGCCTTTTCATGTGCAAATGCGCTCCATCGTGAGTGTACCTGGGCGTGTGCGTGAGGGGAGAGTGAAGTCCGATTTACTCCCTCAGTCCCAAAATAAGTGTCTCGAGCTTAGTACAACTTTGTATTAGAGTTACTATAAAGTTGAAACACTTATTTTGGGACGGAGGTAGTATAAACCTTGAGGTTGTAGAGCTAGTCGGAAACAAACCCTCACCTTTAAATCCTTGAAGTTTGTACCCTGTACTCTATAATATCGGTCATATTTAACCTTAGACTAGTCACAATGGGTAGTAACTTAGACTAGTAACATGCATATGTTACTAGTCTATGTTACTACCTCTACAGTGGGGAGTAACATATGTGTGGTGTCATGCAACACTTCATTTATTAGGTTGTAGACTCATCTTGTCTTGGTATGTGTGATGTTACAGTAACAATCTATGTTACCACATGCCTCTCTTTCCTCATTAATTACTCGCCACATCATTTGTTTTGTCTAGAGATGTGTGATGTTACCACCTATGTTACTCCCACTGTGGGTAGTCTTAAGGGCATGTGCGGTTCAAGGGGTTTTAACGGGGATTAACAGGGATTGTGGGGGATTAAATCATGTACAAGCCAAATTCCCCTCCATTCCTCTCGAAACCCCTTGGGAGGAAGTTGAACCGAACAAGGCCTAAGACTAACCACAGTGGGAGTAACTTAATTCCATACGGTAGCATAATATGATACTCAACCCTCTGTTTCTTCATTTAATTATGCGCCACCTCATCAAATTTGCCTACTTGGCATGCATGATACTACTTATGATACTCCCATTACAACCACCCTGGTAGAATTAATATACCTAATTTAAATGGTCGTCGCCCGATCTCTTTGTCCTCCTCGAGCATCCGGCTGAAGAAGAATCATGCAAGGCAATGACTGTTTTCGCCGGCGTCGCCTCGGCGGTGGCCTTCATGGGATAGAATCGGTGGCGGCCTCCCGTGTTCTACTTCGCCTCGATGATGGTGGCGGGCGGGGACGTGTTGGCCGTCACCTCGTCGACATCCGCGTAGCCGCGACACCTCATCGACATCCGCGGCGGCTTCTTTCTCTGCCTGCATGGCATGGCTACGCGCGCGTCGATGGCGGATGGCGCAGTCGCTGGCACTGGAGGCTATGTACGACGCGGCGGCATCGGGGGCAGCGACGATGCCCGTGCTGCCGTGCTCCACGACAAGCTGGCGTGCAGCAAGTCGGCACTCTTCCTTCAGCTATAATCGAGCGGCCAGCTACGAAACCACACACTGGCTTAGTGCGACAACTGCCTCCGATGGGCTAGGCTAGGTAGGTGGAGTAGCGAGCTACCTTGCTCGTAACTTTTGGGCTCGGCAGGCCACCCAGACGACTTTTACGCCGGAGAACTGCTCTTCCTGCTCGTCGGATGTCGCCGAAAGAGTGGAGAAAATGGTGGACGGAGGAGCTTGGCCGACGTCCTACTCCTGAACAGATGTGTGTGGCCGGAGTGGGTTTCTCGCATTCCACACGGGTTTAAATGTAGGTTTTTGAATGCGGCGAGGAGGTGGGTGTCGGTACAACAAACCCTGGGTATGTTTCCCAGACCATGCACAGTCCTAAGAGCATGATTGCAACATCCAAGATCAGACCAAGCCAAAAAGATAGCTCTTTGAGGAGTCAGAGAGCGGATCAAGATGACCAAGTCAAGCCAAGGGAGCAAGACACCACTAAGGGAAAACCTCCCTTACCGGGCAGGCGAGCCTTGTGAGGTCATGGTTACCTGAAGACATGCCTCAAGACCGTCCCGGCAGGCCTGCTGGGCCCTATGAAGGCAAAATACCCCGCCAAGGCATCACCGCTCCACCTCACAGTGACGCAAGTCATCGATCGATGCGGTGTCAAGCCCCCAAGTGACTAAGTGGCTGTTTCTTGCCACATGGCAGCCACTTCCTATGGAAATCACCTCCAAATGACACACGTCCAGAGACGTGTCATGCAGGCAGGAGAGAAGGTGGCCGAACAGTGCGGTAAGGCTTGCTGGGCAGGCCATGATGTGACACTAAGCGGCACATTTAATGCGCTCTGCCCTATCTACAGAGTTAGGTATGATAGAACTGTTTGCTATCTAATCAGTGCACAATGACTGAGTTGCCATTGTGGTGACCCCTTGATCTATTAAAGGAGGACTATGGTAACCATAGAAAGGATTCAGACACTTGTACACTCATACGTGCGTAACTGCCCTCGCCCCGAGGCAATCTTGCTGGGCTAGAGCGCTGCGTTTCCACCACAATGCACCATCAATCCACCAAAAGTAGGAGTAGGCTTTTACGCCTCGCGGCGGCCTGAACCTGGGTAAAACTGCCCGCGCAATCTCTGCCGTGCTGCGCTATGTCCCTCTGCTCTTTGTGCAATGTGCTCATCCCCCCCCCCCCCCGCCGAACCACAAGGGCTCATGGCCCCATAGGTGGCCATGGTTTCCCACGACATGATTAGCGCGCCAGGTTGAGGGAAGCGCTTTGATACATCTCCAACGTATCTATAATTTTTGATTGTTCCATGCTATTATATTATCTATTTTGGATGTTTAATGGGCTTTATTATACACTTTTATATTATTTTTGGGACTAACATATGAACCGAAGGCCCAGTGCAAATTGTTGTTTTTTTGCCTATTTCAGTGCTTTGTAGAAAAGGAATATCAAACGGAATCCAAACGGAATGAAACCTTCGGGAGAGTTATTTTTGGAACAAACGTGATCCAGGGGACTTGGAGTGGACATCAAGAAAGAAGCGAGGAGGCCACGAGGCAGGGAGGCGCGCCCCCACCCTCGTGGGCCCCTCGCAGCTCCACCGACCCACTTCTTCCTACTATATATATCCATATACCCCGAAAACATCCAGGAGCACCACGAAAGCCTATTTCCACTGCCGCAAACTTGTGTACACGTGAGATCCCATCTTGGGGCCTTTTCCGGCACTTCGCTGGAGGGGGAATCTATCACGGAGAGCTTCTACATCAAGACCATGGCCTCTCCGATGATGTGTGAGTAGTTTACCACAGACCTTCGGGTCCATAGTTATTAGATAGATGGCTTCCTCTCTCTCTTTGGATCTCAATACAAAGTTCTCCTCGATCTTCTTGGAGATCTATTCGATGTAACTCTTTTTGCGGTGTGTTTGTCGAGATCCGATGAATTATGGGTTTATGATCAAGATTATCTATGAACAATATTTGAATCTCCTCTGAATTCTTTTATGCATGATTTGTTATCTTTGCAAGTCTCTTCGAATTATCAGTTTGGTTTGGCCTACTAGATTTATCTTTCTTGCAATGGGAGAAGTGCTTAGCTTTGGGTTCAATCCTGCGTTGCTCGATCCCAGTGACAGAAAGGGAAACGACACGTATTGTATTGTTGCCATCAAGGATAAAAAGATGGGGTTTATATCATGTTGCTTGAGTTTATCCCTCTACATCATGTCATCTTTCCTAATGCGTTACTCTGTTCTTATGAACTTAATGCTCTAGATGCATGCTGGATAGCGGTCGATGTGTGGAGTAATAGTAGTAGATGCAGAATCGTTTCGGTCTACTTGTCGCAGACGTGATGCCTATATAAATGATCATGCCTAGATATTATCATAACTATGCACTTTTCTATCAATTCCTCGAAAGTAATTTGCTCACCCACCGTAATACTTATGCTATCTTGAGAGAAGCCACTAGTGAAACCTATGGCCCCCGGTTCTATTCTCCATCATATAAGTTTCCAATCTATTTTACTTTGCAATCTTTAGTTTCAATCTTTATCATAAAAAATAACAAAAATATTTATATTATTATCTCTATCAGATCTCACTTTTGCAAGTGGCCGTGAAGGGATTGACAACCCCTTTATCGCGTTGGTTGCAAGGTTCTTATTTGTTTGTGTAGGTAGAAGGCGACTTGTGTGTAGTCTCCTACTGGATTCATACCTTGGTTCTCAAAAACTGAGGGAAATACTTGCGCTACTTTGCTGCATCACCATTTCCTCTTCAAGGGAAAAACCAACGTAGTGCTCAAGAGGTAGCACACTTGCGCGAACCCGAGAAACGTACGCAGCGCATCATGTTCATCATCAATTTCTTCATCGACGGCTTCATCGTCCATGGCACCCAAGAAGAAGCCCGGTGCCGCAGCCCACCCGTCCACCTCGAAGGCCCTGTCGCACGCGGCCGGCGACGCTGCGGGGGCTACAGGGACGAACGGGGATGTGGATATCGTGGGGGATGTGGTCAGCGCAGGCGGCGCCGTCGCCACCTCCCCTGCGGCCGAAACGGTGGCAAGAGACACAGGAGAGGGACAGCATCAACAACATCCCAGCGACAACGCTCTACGAGGTACGGGTGGAGAGATCATTCCATCTGCACCTCTCCACCCGGCCGAAGGGCACAGCCACAGTGGCGACACTCCCTCTGGGGCGAATCGCAATCCTCCGGCCGCTAGCGCTGTGCGCGCGAGCGCAGGGCATGCACCACCCCCGGAGCGAGCTGACCCAGCCAATGCGCCAAACGGAGCCGCTGGTCCACAAGCGCGTCCACCTCATAACAACCCCATCTTGGCGACTAGCGCACGACGACGAGAGCACGGCGCAGTGTTGGGGAACGTAGTAATTTCAAAAAAATTCCTACGCACATGCAAGATCATGGTGATGCATAGAAATGAGAGGGGAGAGTGTTGTCCACGTACCCTCGTAGACCGAAGGCGGAAGCGTTATCACAACGCGGTTGATGTAGTCGTACGTCTTCACAATCCGACCGATCAAGTACCAAACGCACGGCACCTCCGAGTTCAGCACACGTTCAGCTCGCTGACGTCCCTCGAACTCTGATCCAGCTGAGTGTTGAGGGAGAGTTTCGTCTGCACGACGGCGTGGTGACGATGATGATGTTCTACCGACGCAGGGCTTCGCCTAAGCTCCGCAACGATATTATCGAGGTGTAATATGGTGGAGGGGGGCACCGCACACGGCTAAAATATCATATATCAATTGTGTGTCTAGAGGTGCCCCCTGCCACCGTATATAAAGGAGCAAGGGGGGAGGCCGGCTGCCCTTGGGCGCGCCAAGGAGAGGGGGGAGTCCTCCTCCTAGTAGGAGTAGGACTCCCCTTTCCTAGTCCAACTAGGAAGAGAGAGGGGGAAGGAAAGAGAGGGAGAGGGAGAGGGAAAGAGGGGCCGCGCCCCCTCCCCTAGTCCAATTTGGACACCTCATGGGAGGGGGCGCGCCACCTCCTGGCTGCTGCCCTCTCTCTCCCCTCAAGGCCCATTAAGGCCCAATACTTCCCCGAGGGGTTCCGGTAACCCCTCCGGCACTCCGGTTTTATCCGAAACTTCTCCGGAACACTTCCGGGGTCCGAATATAGTCGTCCAATATATCAATCTTTATGTCTCGACCATTTCGAGACTCCTCGTCATGTCCGTGATCACATCCGGGACTCCGAAGAACCTTTGGTACATCAAAACATATAAACTCATAATATAACTATCATCGTAACTTTAAGCGTGCGGACCCTACGGGTTCGAGAACTATGTAGACATGACCGAGACACCTCTCTGGTCAATAACCAATAGCGGAACCTGAATGCTCATATTGGTTCCTACATATTCTACGAAGATCTTTATCGGTCAGACCGCATAACAACATACGTTGTTCCCTATGTCATCGGTATGTTACTTGCCCGAGATTCGATCGTCGGTATCTCGACACCTAGTTCAATCTCGTTACCGGCAAGTGTCTTTACTAATTCCGTAATACATCATCCCGCAACTAACTCATTAGTCACAATGCTTGCAAGGCTTATAGTGATGTGCATTAGCGAGTGGGCCCAGAGATACCTCTCCGACAATCGGAGTGACAAATCCTAATCTCGAAATACGCCAACCCAACAAGTACCTTTGGAGACACCTGTAGAGCACCTTTATAATCACCCATTTACGTTGTGACGTTTGGTAGCACACAAAGTGTTCCTCCAGTAAACGGGAGTTGCATAATCTCATAGTCATAGGAACATGTATAAGTCATGAAGAAAGCAATAGCAACATACTAAACGATCGGGTGCTAAGCTAACGGAATGGGTCAAGTCAATCACATCATTCTCCTAATGAGGTGATCCCGTTAATCAAATGACAACTCATGTCTATGGCTAGGAAACATAACCATCTTTGATTAACGAGCTAGTCAAGTAGAGGCATACTAGTGACACACTGTTTGTCTATGTATTCACACATGTATTATGTTTCCGGTTAATACAATTCTAGCATGAATAATAAACATTTATCATGATATAAGGAAACAAATAATACTTTATTATTGCCTCTAGGGCATAATTCCTTCACGCAGTCACTACTGGCACCATCAGGAGCCGGGCGACGCTACGATCTACGTCGTCATCCATGCCAAGCACCACTTTGGAGGCCATAGCGCGGGCCCAGGTGCTGTTGAGATTTCCGCCAGCAGCCGATCAGATGGATGAGTGGAGAGCCACCATTCAAAGCCTGATTGGTTTCCTCGAGGTGGGAGCATCCCAGCGAGCTGTCCCGCCACGGCCTCCCCAGGCGACGACAACGGCCCACGCTCCTGGCCGTGCGGAAGGGGTCACCCCCACGATGCAGTCCCCTCCACGGGAGCCTGAGCGGGAGTCGCGCGACCAAGTACCCGACGACATCTCAATGGCTTCGTCCGACCCTCGAGCGCGTCAAGGGCAACGGCAAGTCTTGGAGGACAGGCAAAGGGAAGGCGTGCGTGTCACCGTCGAGCGACGCCGCGACACACACTACCAGTCCGATAGGCGCGATGGCCCCAACGTCGACGAGTCCACGCTCGGTGATGGTGGGTAGCTACCTCTGGAGGCTGGGTGCCCTGCCTTCACCCGTGAGTTGCGGCAAGTCCGTTGGCCATCCAATCGCATGTTCGAGCCCGAGATACCAGAGAAGTATGATGGTAGAGTAAACCCGGCAGAGTTCTTGAGCATCTACACCATCGTTGTTCAAGCTGTCGAGGGAAGAGACGAGAAGGTGTTCGCCAACTACTTCCCTTTGTCACTCAAGCCAAATGTGAGGTCTTGGCTAATGCACCTGCTGGAGAATTCCATTTCGACCTGGGCTGACCTGTGCCATAAGTTTGTTGGTGCCTTCATGGGCGGCCATCAAGAATCAGGGCGGCCCAGAGACTTGCAGCTCCTCCCGCAGAAGGAAGGAGAGACTCTGCAGAAGTACATGCAGAGGTTCAGCCGAGTGCACAGGAACATTCCACACATCCACCCGGTAGCTATGATAGATGCGTTCCATTCCAACATGCGCAACTATAGGATACGTTCCAAGATGAACGTTCAGTTGCCCAAGACTGTGAAGGAGCTATACACTCTGGTGGATAAGTGTGCTCGGGTAGAGGAGGGGAGGCGGCTCCCCGGTGAAGAGGATGGCGTCCACATCGATTTAGAAGATGATGACGAGGCCACCAATCAGAAGAAGAAGAACAAGAAGCGCAGCAATAGGCGCAAGGATAAGGTGGTGATGACATTTGAGGGGTCGAGCGCACCTAGTACCGGCAAGAAGGCCAAGACTGAGGTTCTTGGCCAGGAAGTTGCCGCGTGCACTGATTGTCGGGAAGCCACGGCTACCGAGAAGGCTGGGAAAGGTGATGGCCCTTATTAGAAGACCCATCGGACCAAGGGCCACGACCCCCAGGAGTGTCATCAGGTTGAGCAGCTCGTCAAGAAGCAGAGGGCTGAATATGAGAATTGCGATATGGAAAAAGGTCAAAGTGGCGCTGGCAGGAAGGGCCAAGGCGGCGGAGAAAGCCGCTCCGACAAGGCTCCTCAGAATCAAGGAAAACCCGCCAGAGGCCGTGAGAAGGAGGATTGCAATGATGAGAGTGATGGAGGAGATGAAGAGGAAACCAGCAAGCATGAGTTCCAGAAAGCAGCTGGCGCCCTGTGCATTTACGGGGGTGCATCTTTGCACTCCTCTCACCGCCAACTTAAATAGTGGGCGTGTGAAGTCAATGCCGTGTAGCCAGTGGTAGATTCTCGGAAGCCGCTCAAGTGGTCCCCACGCCCATCATCTTTGACGAGGAGGATCACCCTGACCGCACCACCGCGGTAGGGTGCTTTCCGTTGTTGGTCTCACCAACAATCCGCGACCTCAAGGTCAGAAAGATGTTGGTTGACGGCATGGCCGGGTTGAACCTGATTTCTCCAAAGGTCATCGGCAAGCTTCAGATAGCAGAGGAAGAGCTCAAGGTTACTAGCTCATTTCAAGGGATCAACCTCGGCAGGAGTCGTCCTAAGGGGAAGATCACGGTACCGGTGACGTTTGCGGTAGAGTTGAATTACCGGACTAAGAAGATTGTGTTTGATGTGGTCGACCTCCCCCTATCGTACAATGGAATCCTTGGTCACCTAGCTCTGGCCAAATTCATGGCAGCATCCCACTATGCCTACAACACCTTGAAGATGCCAGGGCCGATAGGCATCATTTCCATTCCATCGGACGCGAAGGATGAAATCATTTGTGTGGACAAGATGTACCGGGAAGTAGCCGCGGCAGAGGCCGTTGAGACCACTGTTCCCGCCAAGGAAAGTAATGGGAAGAAGAAAGCTAACAAGGATGCCAGCAAGGAATCCGGGAAGCATACCTCTTCAGAGTACACTACACATATTGATGACTTGCCGGAGAGTTCGAATAGCAATAGATCCAAAGCTGCGGCACCTGCTGTGAAAAAGGTCCCGGCAGGGCTGGCTGGCGCTGATGGTACCTTCACTATCAGTGCCACCCTTGATGAAAAATAGGAAAGCACACTCATTGCCTGCCTGCGGGTGAATATCGATGTGTTTGCTGGCAACCATCTGATATCCCTAGTGTTCCCAGGGAGGTAATCGAGCACCACCTTGCTGTCTGCCCACATGCCCGATCCGTCAAGCAGAAGGTCCGGAAGCAAGCCTTGGTGCGGCAGCAGTTCATTGCCGAGGAGATCAAGAAACTTGAGGCAGCTGGTCTGGTCAGAGGATACTGCATCCAACGTGGTTAGTAAATCCCGTGGTGGTACGCAAGGCTAATGGGAAGTGGAGGCTTTGCATAGATTTGACGGATCTGAACAAGGCATACCCGAAGGATGCATTTCCCTTGCCGCGCATCGACCAGATTATGGATTCAACCTCCGGGTGTGACTTGCTTTCTTTCCTGGATGCCCACTCTGGATACCACAAGATCTTCATGTTTAAGGAAGACGAAGAGAAGACCGCGTTCATAACCCCATGTGGCACGTACTTCTTTGTACGAATGCCCTTCGGGTTGAAGAGTGTCAGATCCACTTTTGCAAGGGCAGTACAGATTGGTTGTGAGTCACTGTTGTATTGAAGCTTACATGGATGATATTGTGGTCAAGACCAAGGACAGATCAACCCTCATTCGGGATTTGGAAGAAACCTTTGCAAATCTGCGCAGGATCAACTTGAAGCTAAACCCAGAGAAGTGTGTGCTTGGCTTCTATGTGTCCGATCGGGGGATAGAGGCCAACCCCTACAAGATCAAGGCTATCGAGCAGATTCAAGCACCCAAAACAGTTAAGGACATGAGGCGTTTGACTGGATGCGTTGCCGCGCTTAGCAGATTTATTTCCAAGTCTGTCGCGCGCGCCTTGCCACTCTTCAGAATCTTGAAAAGGCAGGACCCATAGAGTGGACCTCGGGGGCAAACGCTGCACTGCAAGATTTGAAGGCCTGCCTTTCCTCTATGCCGACTTTACAGTACAAAAAAGGACACATCCGTGACATTTTGGGCCGAACAAATTTTATTTCTGTCATACTTATGACACTTCTATGACGATAATTGTGACAAAACCCGGTATCATCATAGATGTGGTGGGCTCCTACTTCTATGACAAAAAATCATGACATAAAATGGGCTTTTCGTTCTGGGCGGGCTGGAGACGCAGCTGCATGACATTCTTTGGGCCGTCCATGACGGAAAAAACCGTGGTAGAAGCGAGGGCGCGGAAAATATCGGGGAGTTCCCGGTTACGGTGGGTGGTCGGGGGCCGAGCGATGCGCGTTTCTCTCGTACACGTACGCACGTGGGTGCGAGGCGTTGGGCTCTAACTGAACCCGAGCGAGGCGTTGGGCTCTAACTGAACCTGAGCGATTGCACTGGAGGCTACGCGTTACTGAACCCGACCGATCGATCGATCCCTTGGTGTTAACTGAACCCGATCGAGCGATTCCTTCGCTACTGCTACTAACTGAAGCCAATCGGTGCTGCCTCTGGATGAATAGTGAGTGTTGTAGGGGGGTTTGGATGAACAGTTCCCGGTGGGGGTCGGATGAACAGGACCCCGTGGTAGTAGAGGCCGTTGCCGCTGGATGAACAGTACCCCGATCGATCGAGCCGGTGGATGAACAGGACCCCGTGGAGGGCTGGTTGAACAGTAGTCGGTCGAGGGCTGGTTGAATAGTAGCTGGTGGAGGGCTGGATGAACAGTAGCCTGTGGAGGGGTGGTTGAACAGGACCCCCGTGGAGAGGGCTGGTTGAACAATAGCCGGTGGAGGCTGGATGAACAGGAGCCCGTGAATGAACAGTCGCAGGTGGAGGCTGGAGGAGGTCGACGGTGGATGAACAGGAGCCCGTGGAGGCTGGAGGAGGTCGACGGTAGAGATGAACAGTATCCCATGGAGTCCCATTTTGCGGTACGCCACACCCCTCCCGATGAATAGGACCCCCATTTCGACCATAGCTTTCAAACACAAGTCCGTTTCCTCCGTTTTCGGTACGCCACACCCCTCCCGATCAACAGGACCCCATTTCGACTGTAGGAGGTACGTTTCCTCCATTTTGCGGTACACCAGACCCCTCCCGATGAATAGGATCCTGTTTCCACCGTGATCGGTCGAACACAAGGCCGTTTCCTCCGTTCTGCGGACGCCAGGCCTCGTTTCCATCGGCTATTCCGTCCAAGCCGGTTGGCTCCCAATGAACAGCACACATTCCATTGTCTCCCGATGAACACGACGCATTCCGTTGCCTCCCCATGAACACGACGACGACGCAGTTTCTCCGTTCCGACCCAGCCATGTACACGAGCCCTGGCCGTACGTATGCGCGAGTAGGCGTTTGAGACCCCGCTCGTATGTGTACGTGGCCGTATTTACTTTCTTGCACCTTGGCCGCTGTACGTACGTGTACATGCGTCTACATCGAGTAGTATGTACGTACACGTTCGCGACCAGAATGACATCGCTTCCTACGCTTCGACCAGGTGGGTCCCGACTGTCAGGCACTTCCTTGTGTGCGAAGATGTAGCTGGTGGGTCCCAGCAGTCAGGGGGGAAACAATTTTTTTTTGCAAAATACAATGGCCCGTCCGGTGGGTCCCTCCTGTTAGGTAGAGGAATCATTATTTTGCTCATAATAAGGAGGCACTTCCTTGCTGTGGTCGTGGACTCAGCTGTCAGCCTCTCCATGCACAGTACTCTTCTGATGGAAGTCGTTCCTTGAACACGTTGACCATGCCACGCCGAGAGCACCAGGGCAGTGGACGAAGGCGAGGCCTAGGAAGGGTACGACGCGGAGCCGGGGAAGACGCGGCAGTGGAAGCCACACTAAGAGGAGTACGAGGGTTCACTGGTTCGGCTGTGGTGTGAGGCTGCCGTCGTCGCAGGGCCTGTCCAGCGGTGGGAGTAGTAGGGGCTGTGAGGACTCCGCGGCAACACAGCCGGCCACGGGAGGCAGGAGCAGGTGGCACGACCGGTGCTGCTCTGGGCGGCTGGAGCAAGAAGACCAGAGGTTGAAGAAGCACTATGGCCGTTGGATGGACATCGTATGGTCACTTGAGCTAGAATCGTTCATATTGACTAAGTTGACAAAGCCCTCTGTCCCCGTCAACTTAGTAGGCCCACAAGTGAGCCTCCCACTATGCTGGGTCCCAGCTAGCGGGGGGGTATTCATTTTTTTGTGCGCAATAAGGAGCCACTTCCTTGCGTGCGAAGACATAGCTGGTGGGTCCGAGCTATCGGTGGGGGGAACGTATTTTTTGTGAAATACAGAGGCCCTTCTGGTGGGTCCCAGATGTCAGGTGGAGGAACCATTATTTTGCGCGTAATAAGGAGGCATTTCCTTGTGTGCGGCCGTGGACCCAGCTGTCAGCCTCTCCACGTATAGTCCACTTCTGATGGATGTCGTTCGTTGACCACGTTGACCACGCCGCGCCGAGAGCACCAGGGCGGTGGACGATGGCGAGGCCTACAAAGGGAACGACATAGAGCCGGGGAAGACATGGAAGTGGCTGCCCACGCGGTGGGGAGTATGACGGTTGACTGGTTCGGCTGCCATCGCCGGAGAATAACAGCAGGTGTGGGTGAGTAGAGGGATGGCTAGGCCAGCAATGGGAGTACGGTGGGGCGGTGAGGCCTGTGCGGCAGCACAGCCAGCCACGGGAGGAGGGAGCAGGCAGTCCCGCCGGAGCTTGTTTGAGCGGCTGGAGCAAGAAGAGAAGAGATTGAAGAAGCACGAGGGCCGTTGGATGGACATCCAACAGTCACTGCTTGTGCGTCAACCTTTTTTAGGAAAGCCTCAAATCTATGGGAAACAGCATACAACCCATCTGCCATTATTTCTAATAATTTACAGCCTATTTGCTAATTCTTAATGTTTTTTTGGAGCCCATATTCTTTTTGTTAGCATTACAACCCATATTGTGGCCACGATTAAAAAATTATACGAAATTTTGCATATTTCAGTGCGGTCCAAACCGTTTTTAATCCCGCAATTTCGAGTCACATTCCAACTGATTTTAAAAATAAATGTATATCAATATAAAATCCAACAAATTGTCCATGCATAAAAATCAATGCAATTTAAAATCTCGAAAAAAAAATTTGAAACTAATTGCCGGTTTGATGTGTTTTAAAAATGTACATCCCATTTCTCATTACTGATAGGCCATTTTCTCGGCCAGCCGAATGAAGCTCTCCTTGTCTTGAAAGTTTGCAGCCCAACAGGCCTGACAAAGCGACTTACTTGACAAATCAAAAAAAACTTGGCTAACCATTTTTAGAAAGAACAAAAAAACTACTGGGCTGGTCTGTGATAAACATAAAAGAAAAGGCTAGAGTGCCCCGCACAGCCCAGTTGACACCCTGCTTCCGTCTCAAAAAAAATAGATAAATGCCACTCCAATTATGGTGATTCATAAAAATGCCACTACAATTTTCAAACTTTGAAATATGTCACTACAATTTTTGCAAACTTTGAAAAATGCCACTGCAATTTGCAAACTTTGAAAAACGCCACTCCAGACTTCGAAAAATGCCACTGGAAATGACATGAAATGGCATTTTTCAAAGTTTGGAAATTGCAGTAGCATTTCTCGGAATCACCAGATTTGGAGTGGCAGTTATCAAATTAACCAAAAACAAAAATAACTGGGCGAGTTGCTGGGTCCCTGGTGTCAGCCGCTCGTTGTGCAATTCTCTCGTTTATTGACTACGTTGACAATGGCATGGGACCCAGATGTCAGAAATCCATTAGGAGGAGCCATTTTTTTATTGGCTTCAAATAAGGACGCACTTGCTTGCGTACTGCCATGACCCTCGTGGGTCCCCGCTGTCATCCTCTCCACGTACAATCATCTCTTGATTGTGTACATGTCAACCTGGTAGGCCCACAAGTCAGCCTCTAAACCCGTGGTGGACAAATACAACCCATTTAAAAAAATAACAGCCCATGCCATACGTTCAAACGGAAAGTTCAACATTCAGAGCAAAGTAACAGGTCTGATCCAGATATAGAGTACTAAACTTCCACATTGACTACCATCATAGCCAAGTTAACTCTCTACTCCCATTAATACTCTAGTAGTGTACAAGTACTAACTTACTCTTAGCTAACTAGACAATGCCGGCTGCCATCTGCGGTACACGCTAAACGCTGGCACCGGCGTCCTCCGCCTCGCCTCGGACTTGCCAGAGGTGCGATAGGGCGCGTTTCTCACGCGCGTTGGCCCTTTCCATGCTGGTGTGGTCCACCGAAGCTTCGGCTTCTAAGCGGGAAACCCACTTGACGAGCTTGTAGTAAAATTCGGCGTCGTGAACGCGTGCGTGCCCGACAGCCTCCAGGGCTATTTACCGGGCGCCGGCCTCCATGTAGTCGGCCCAGTTGCGGGAGCTCTGCTCGCGAGTCAGAGCGTCGGTGCGCTGCTGCTCCATGTCCCGCTAGCGGCGCAAATCGGCAATACGCTGCTCCTCCGCCAGGGAGTCGCGCTCCAACAACTCCTCATACTCCGCATTGCCATCTAAAGACCGATAGAATGCCTCCTCCCTCCGTCTGCCTTCCGATGAAAAACCGAACACTAATTCTGGCGGTGACCGCCTCTGGCGTCACCTATCGTGGACGGGCGGGGGCATGGCGGACGTGGCGAGAGCAAGGATAAGTGGCGAGCGACATCGGGCCAGTGGGGGCTCATGAGGATTGGGCAAGTTGGGTGATGGTGCCACCGGAGAAGCCCGGGAAACAGTAATTATAGGCGGAAGGTAGCCGAACTAGCAAGCCACAGGAAACGCGATGGTCATCACGGTCATCGAAATTCAATGCATAAGCAGTCATGGCTTAGCGCGCCAGCTTCCCGTGGAAAACTAGAAAAACTGAAATTATGACTGTGTCGTCCCGTCCCGTCAGTGGTGCATCCCGTCCGTGCTGGGTCGCACACCGGCATGACGGTCAAACGAGTGCACTCGAATCATCTAGATGAGGTACTCCCTCCTTGTCAAAAATGATTCCACAGATTTAAAAGGCCCGCAACAATTAAAGAGCATCTTTTTTCGCATCAGTTAGCTGCCTTAATTACGACCGGCTGCATGCAGCCACTCAGAATCGCTCGCAGCGAGTACGCGGAGCAGCATGCAACGAGTCGCAGCCGAGGGCACGCATGCAGCCACTTAAATCGCTGGAATTAATTAGGCTTAAACTTCTGCATGCAGTTAATTATTGACATGCCTTGGTCTTGCTGCTTTGGCTCATGGGACTAATTAGGCTTAAGCTTCGGGCATGAACCTTGCGGCTATGGTAGCGGCGCAAGGCTTGCTGGTAGCGTGCTTCTCTCACAGCCGTTCGAAGACGATCTTCCTCAAGGAGCGTTGCGTCATCTTGCCGCAATTGCTCTTGCTCAAGCTCGTCGTAAGCGAGCAATCGAGGTGACCCGTATGTGAGTTCTGTGGGGAGAACTGCTTCTACCCCGTATACCAGGGCAAAGGGTGTCTGGCCGGTGGCTCGATTTGGGGTCGTCCTGATCGACCAAAGTACCGCCGGCAACTCATCGATCCAGCGCCTTCCGCTCTTCTGCAGCTTTTCAAAAGTATTTATCCTCAGGCCTCGCAACACTTCAGCATTTGCCCTGTCTGCTTGGCCGTTGCTCCGTGGGTGTGCCACGGAGCCAAAACAGACCTTGCTGCCGAGGTCTTGGATGTATTGCATGAAGGTGTGGCTTGTGAACTGCGTGCCGTTGTCGGTGATGACTCTGTTTGGCACACAAAATTAGCAGACTAGTCCCTTGAAGAACTTGACGGCTGACTGTGCTGTCACCTTCCTCACTGCTTCCACCTCCGGCCACTTTGTGAACTTGTCGATTGCAATGTACAAGTATTCAAAGCCCCACGACAGCACGGGGGAAGGGGCCTAGTATGTCGAGCCCCCAGACCGAAAATGGCCAGGAGAGAGGGATTGTTTGAAGGGCTTGAGCTGGTTGATGAAGCTTCTTTGAATGGAACTGACACGCTTCACACTAGGTTACTAGTGTTGTTGCATCCTGGAGGGCAGTGGGCCAGAAGAAACCCTGCCGGAATGCCTTGCTGGCAAGGGCCCTCGACCCTATGTGGGTGCCACATATGCCTCCGTCTATCCCCGCCAACAGCTCCAGTCCTTCCTCCCGGGGAATACACTTCAATTTCACACCGTTCGGTCTCTTTCTGTACAGGACGTCATCGACGAACTGATACATAGCAGACCGACGGGCTACTTTCTCCGCTTCTTCCTGCTCCTCAGGAAGCTCCCCTGTTTGGAGGAGTCGGACGGTATGTTGCGCCCATGCCAGAGCCTGCGGCTCGACGGCAAGGACCAAAGGCATTTCTTCTGCCATGGGAGCGGCCTTCTCTACGGCCAGGGCTTCACGGCCTGGCGGAGTCGGTCGCTCCTTGGTAGGCTCAGGGCCAACGGCAACACCCTTGCTGGCGGCCCCTGGGGGCTCGGTGGGAAAGTACTTGCCGGGGCCTGATTTCCTCCACTTGTTCTGCTCCGTTGATGGTTCGGCGGATGGTTGAGTCAACCGAAGCAAAAAGGTACCTGGTTCGACAGGTAGCTTGAATGCAGCACGCTTTGACAGGTAGTCAGCGATGTCGTTCTCTGCTCGGGGAACGTGCTCTGCTTGTATACCGTCAAAGCGCTCTTCCAGCTTCCTCACCTCATCTACGTAGGCCGCTATCAACGGGCTCTGATAATCCTTGTTGACTTGTCTGACGACAAGCTCTGAATCACCCCGGGCGATGAGCTTTTTTTACTCCGAGGTCTGCCGCGATACTGAGACCGGCAAGCAATCCCTCGTATTCAGCGGTGTTGTTGGTGGACATCTCCCTGGGAAAGTGCATCTAGATTACATACTTGAGGTGCTCTCCAGTGGGTGTGACGAGCAGCACACCCGCACCGGCGCCTTGCAGCGAGAAAGCTCCGTCAAAGTACATAATCCAGTCGCGAGCTGTTTCCTTGCCGGGGAGAGTGGTCTCCTGGATCTCTTCGTCAGGCGTTGAGGTCCATTCTACAAGGAATACCGCCAGGGCTATGCTCTGGATGGTTGAAGTACTTTCAAACTTCAACCCAAAGCTTGACAATCCCAAGGCCCACTCGACAATCCTTCTGGTTGCGTCTGGGTTGTGCAGTATCCGTTGCAACGGGAGGAGGGTCACGACAGTGATCTCGTGGGCTTGGATGTAATGGCGCAGCTTCCTCGAGGCCATAAGGAGGCCGAAGAGCAAGTTCTGCACACCGGAGTACCTTGACCTAGCCCCCTGCAAGAGGGAGCTGACAAAGTAAACCGGGTGCTGCATCATCTTCTTCTTCTGCACCACCTCATTTGGCCGCGCGGGCCCCACCCTGACGGCGTCAGTCTCTGCCGGGGGCCTTGCTTTGTCGGCACCAGGCCCTGCTGGGGGAGTCTCTGACTTGCCGTCCGCAGGTCCTACCATTGCCAATGCCTCTTCGTCAATCTCCCTCTGCGCCACTAGCGCGGCACTGACCACTTGGTTCGTCGCCGCCAGATATAGCAACAACGGTTCTTGTGGTTTCGGCGCAACTAGTATCGGCATAGAGGAAAGGTATCTCTTCAGGTCTTGCAACGCCACTTCGGCCTCTGGGCTCCACTCCATTGGGCCTGCCTTCTTCAGGATCTTGAAAAAAGGAAGGGTGCGCTCGGCAGACATGGAGATGAATCGGCTCATGGCGGCAACGCAGCCAGTGAGCCGACGCACATCCTTGATCCGCTTGGGCGCCTCAATCTGCTCGATAGCCTTGATATTTTCTGCGTTTGCCTCGATCCCACACTGCGACACGAAGAACCCGGGAAGTTTGCCAGACGGAACACCGAAGACACACTTCTCATGGTTCAGCTTGAGGTTGATCTTGCACAGGTTCGCAAATGTCTCTTCTAAGTCTTGTACAAGAGTTGCCCTGTCCTTGGTTTTGACCACTATGTCATCCATATAGGCTTCCATATTTCTGTGTAGCTGGGGTTCAAAACCAATTTGGACTACCCTTGCAAACATTGAGCCAGCACTCTTCAACCCGAAAGGCATCTGTAAAAAGCAGTACGTACCACATGGGGTGATGAATGATGTCTTCTCTTCGTCTTCTCTTGTCATGAAGATCTGGTGGTAGCCCGAGTAGGTGTAGAGGAATGATTACAGATCACACCCGGCCATGGAGTCAACAATCTGGTCGATGCGCGGCAACGGGAAGGGGTCCTTAGGACAAGCCTTATTGATATCTGTGTAATCAATACACAGTCTCCACTTCCCATTTGCCTTGCGCACCACTACCGGATTGGCCAACCACGTCGGATGGAGCACTCCCCTCACCAAGCCCACTGCTTCCAACTTCCTGATCTCCTCTGTGATGAACTCCTGCCGTTCCAAAGCTTGCTTCCTGACCTTCTGCATGACAGGTCGCGCATGGGGACAGACAGCAAGATTGTGCTCAATCACTTCCCTGGGAACGCCGGGGATGTCAGATGCTTGCCATGCAAACACATCAACATTCTCCCGCAGGAAAGTGACGAGCGCACTTTCCTATTTGCTGTCAAGGGTGGAGCTTATGGTGAAAGCCCCTCCCGTGCCATCCTCCCTGACGGACACCTTCTTGGTCTCTGGTGGCGTAGCTCTGGATTTCTTGCTCTTGCCGGTGGAGCTCTCTAGCACGTCCTCGACGGTAGCACAACACTCCGAAGAGGTGCACTTGCCAGAGTGGGTGAAAGAGGTCTTGCCGGTCTTCTTCTTCCCTCCCGGGGCTTCAGCGGCAGGAGCAAGTGCCTTGGCGGCAGCTGCTGCAACTGCTTCCCGGTAGAGTAGGTCGGCGCAGATCAGCGCGTCCTTCTTGTCGGAGGGGACGGTGATGATGTTCATCGGCCCAGGAATCTTCGACATGTTGTAGGTGTAGTGCGATGCCGCCATGAACTTGGCTAGTGCCGGGCTGCCGAGGATCCCATTGTAGGGCAACGGGATATCGGCTATGTCGAAGACAATCCTCTCCGTCCTGTAGTTTAGCTCGCCTCCAAACGTCACGGGCAACGTGACCTTCCCCTTTGGCTGGCTCCTCCCCGGGTTGACCCCTTGAAACGTGCCCATTTCCTCGAGGTCTCCATCAGGAATTTGCAGCATTTTGGTCACAACGGGTGAGATCAAGTTCAGACCGGCCCCGCCGCCAACCAGCATCTTGTTCACCTTGAGGTTGCGTATCGTTGGTGAAACCAACAACAACAAACACCCGACCGCAGTTGTGTGGTCAGGGTGATCCTCGGCGTCAAAGATGAGGGGCGTGCTAGACCACTTCAGCGGCTTCTGAGCATCGAACGAGGGCTCCGCCGCTGTAATCTCACGCACCCACTGTTTGAGCTGGCGGTGAGAAGTATGCAGCGAGGCGCCACCGTCGACGCACATGGCCTCTGTAGCCTTCTGGAACTCTCGCTCGCCGGACTCGTCGTCCTCGTCATGTTCATCATCTTCTTGCTTCTTGTTGCGGCCCCGAGCGGGCCTCTCTTGTTGGTTATCCTTGCAGCGGTGGCCTCCTTGGCCGCCACGCTTCTTGCCGGATCCCTCGGCACCATCCTGGCCTTTTTCCTTGTCCCGCCTCTCGTACTCCGCTCTTTGCTTCTCAGTAAGCACCTCGACTTGTTGGTAGTTCTGGAGCTCGTGGCCCTTGGTGCGGTGGATCTTGCAGTACTACTTGCCGGAGCTTCCTGGCTTGTCGGCAGCTGCCAAGGCCCGGCAGGCGGCGCACCCGGCAATCTCCTTGCCGGGGTCGTCTGCCTTGGCCTTCTTGGCAGCGCGGTGCTGTCGGATCCCTCAACGGCAAGCACGGTCTTGCCCTTGCGTTTCCTGTTGCGATGCCGGCCATTCTTCATCGGGGCGGCGGTGTCTTCATCAGTAGAGTCGGTTTCCGCGTTGGCGTCCGCGCCGGGGTACTTCCTTCCCTCTTCAGCCGGGGCGCACCTATCGGCCAGAACATAAAGTTCGGCCACATCCTTAACCTTGTTCATCACCAGCTCTTCGCGCATCTTGCGGTTGCGCACGTTCTGATGGAACGCGCTGATCACGACGGCGGGATGAACATCGGGGATGTTGTACTGCACCCGGCTGAACCTCTGGACATACTTGCGCAGGGTTTCCCCTTCCTTCTGGGGAATGATATGCAGATCACTGGCCTGGCCATGAGCTTGGTGGCCCCCGGTGAAGGCACCAACGAACTCATGGCACAGATCCGACCAAGAAGAGATGGAATCCGCCGGCAAGTGCATCAACCAAGACATGACGTTGGGCTTCAGTGCCAACGAGAAGTAATTGGCAAGCAACTTGTCGTCGCGAGCTCCAACAGCTTGCATCGCGATGGTGTAGATGCTGCGGAACTCTGACGGATGGGTCTTGCCATTGTACTTCTCGCCAATGTCGGGCCTGAACATGCGGTGGGACGGCCACTGGAACTGCCGCAGCTCACGGGTAAAAGCTGGGCAACCCACCTCGTAAGGTAGGCCGCCGGAGCTCCCCGGCGCTGGGTGGTCCATAGCGGGTCCCGCCCGCTTGTCCGACTGGTGGCGCGTATCGCGCCGGCGCTCGATAGTTGGTTCGAGCATCTTCGTGGGCTCGTTCTCAAAGAACATGGCGTTGGTCGCGGTCTGTCCGTGGGTCGGACGACGCTATGGAAATATTATCACAAGCGTCATCGCGACGGACCGACACCCGCGGTGGCTGGCGTGGAGGAGGAGAGTGCACCGTGGCCGCAGCACCCCCGGCCCCTCCACCGTTGGGATGCGGTGGTTCGACGGAGCGCCAGCCCGAAGGCCCCGCCGGTCGCGGATCATCTTTCTTGGCGACGGCGACGAGGCTCCGGATGGTGGCTCTCCACTCGTCGAGCTTCTCCGCAGCAGGAGGGAATTCGAGGAGCAGCTGCGCGCGCGCCAAAGCTTCTGCTGGCGTGGGTCGTGGTGACAGCTACGTGGACCGTGGCGCGCTTCGACTTCTAACTAAGTTAGAAGGAGCTCTACCATGGCCCAGCGGCTGCGTGCCATTTTCGCCAGCACTTCGGCGAGCATGCTGGACTCCTTCGTCCCGCGGACGATGCACACGGCTCTTCCCACAGCGGTGTCCGGGGTCTCCAGCGTGGTGGTGCTGCTCGTCGCGTGCACGTTGGGAAGAGCACGCTGTGGGCGCCTGCGTGGGCGCCTTGGAGGTTGCTGTACCGCCCGTGGGTGGCACAACGACACTCCTGGAGGGCCCCGCGCCGCCTGCGGGGGGCCCAGCTCCGTCTTTGGATTTGGCAGCATGCGGCCCGTCGCCTGGCGCACGAACGACGCCGCTCGCTAGGCTCTGACTGCCAGAGCAATGCTGGTGCTCGCAAACTGCGGCCCGTGTCCTGTCCGCGACCGGCCTGCTGCTCGCCCGCACTGGCAGAGGCTGTTCGGCTCCCGACAAGCCGATCGCCGTGACCGTCTTCTTCTTGGGAGCCACGGCGATGAAGAACTGTTAGGCTAACTACTAGACCAGATTCTCACAATTGCGCCCCCTACCTGGCGTGCCAAAGATGTCGGTGGGAAACGACACCTATGGGATCACAAGAATCCCTACTACGGTTGCCGGGGCGCGGGGTTGTGAGAAGAGCAGGATTAGCAGTCAACACAAGGTTTGTTTACCCAGGTTCGGGCCGCGAGGATGTGTAATACCCTAGTCCTGCTTTGGTGTGTATTTGAGAGAGTTCTTGAGCTCTCGAACTAGCTATGGTGGCTGCATAGTTCAAAAGAGCCCAATCCCTCTCCAGTATGCTAAGGGCCTCCTTTTATAGTCGAAAGGGGCTGCCACAGTGGCACACGGGAGGTGGAAAGGCCTACAGTGTTGCGAGCTTACCGCTCGTGTTATAGGACAAGACGCATTTAATGTGTAGCTTAGGTGTCCCTTAGCATTATTGGGGATTGGAACGAGGCCCGTCCCGTCCGTTGCCACCTCGCCTTGCTTCGACACGCACCCAGGCCAGCGGTGCATGCGGCGCCATGTAGGCAGGCAGGCAGCTGAGGTGGCACGGTGGTAGGGTCTTCATGAAGATCTGCATGCCACCACGCAGGTGCTTGCTGAGTTGGCGTAGAGGCCACCCGTCGCCACGCAGGTGCCTGCCCAGCTGGTTGAGCTAGCAGCTGCTTGGGGAAGGCGGTGGAGTCTTGGTCGACACGGGCTTGGCTGTGGGCCCACTGACGCCCTCGGCAAGGGCCTTGCCGTGGCGTTGCAGCCGTCCCCGGCAAGATGTTTGCCGGGGTTCTTGTGGATCTCCTCGGCAAGGATCCCGCAGAGGGTCGCCGTCTTCTGGTTCTCATCTGATCACATATCTCTATGGTCTGGACAAAGATTTGCATGCTACCACGGAGGTGCCTCCCGAGCCCTAGTTCCAATGTGGTTGGTTGAGTTGGAACCCGTGTGCTCAAGGGTGGCTCGCTCTGTTAGCATCGGGCAAGTTGCCCCGGCAAGGGCCTTGCCAGGGGAGTCCACCTCGCCCTCTCGATCTTTGGTATCTTTGGTCTTGGCGTTGCCTTGGCCATCTTGTGCTTCGGCTTCTCTCCGGCTCCCCTCCTCTGCCCTGCTTAGTGTGGCCGTGGCGCGTGGCTCCGACTGCCCGTGCACAAGTAAAGGGGTACAAAGGTGTGCCCCTACTTTTGTACACCAACAACTAGGTTAGTAGTTGACTTGCGCTTGGATCTTCTCCTCTTCCGGAAGTCGAACAATAATGATGGTACTACAGTAGTTCTTCTGGCAATCTGACACCAAGTGAACTGCTGCACGTCCACCGCTTCTAAGAAGAAGTTTCTCCTCGTGTTGTGAGCCACCGCGCACGCGTTGGCGAGGGAGAACACGTAGTAAGCAAGCTTCTCGTCGTTCTGCGAGTTGACGGGACACATCAAAGTTACGTATTTATTAGTACTCTCTTCAAAAAGGGCCGACCATGTCCATGTCTACCATCCCGTGCTCTGTCATTGAGTACGTGCACTATTCATGTGCCATCGAGGAGAAAAAATATTGTGTAGTACTAGGTGCCATCGAAGTGCACGACTCTCTTACGCACTGCATATCTCCATTTTCTTGCATGACACGCCACCTTGATGCTAGATTTCCCGCGTGTGATGGAGGCATATAGTATGATTTTTAAAATGGAGGCATATAGATGTCCCGCGTGTCGGCAAAAGGATGAACAAAGCTCATGTCTTAAACGAAAGAGTGGAAGAACATAGATTCCCGACGACCGAGAAGGAGCAACAAACCTCGCGGTGGAGCGTCTGCACTCATAATATTTTATATTATTCAGCGATATAAAATCAACCAAATCTCTCCACGTTCCTATACCATTCTATTGTATGAGAATAACTTTGAACGTAAGCCATTGATTCACTCTATCCAATGGTCATAGTTGGAAAATCCAAACAAAATCAAGCATTGGATCAACTCTTTTAGCACTTAGATTGTTGCGGCCTGCCCACCTAGCCCACCTATATATCCGCTCACGTCTGATGACCACAGGAGCTATCCACTCAGATTGTATGTTAAAAAAATAAGGGTCGATAACTAATGCCGCACCTCGGGCCAACGCGGCCAGATCGCATTTTGCACGAGAAATTACACACCATGTTTCATTGACGTGTGGTCCCGTTCAAACATGGCAGTGAGACGATGGCGAGTCCTTTTGTACAATTTTCGAACGGACGTGTAGGCTGGGGCGCCTCTTCGTGTACCGTGGGAAACTGGTAACCGCCCACTGACTCTTTGCCTTTCCCTCTCGATTTGGAACTGTTGTCGCACGCTCTTCCTCCCTCCTCCATTTGCCTTCACCCTTCCTTCTGCCATTGTTCAATAGTCTTCTCCATGGAGGGAACAGGCCGGAAACGACCATGTTATTCTTGCCCCGATCTGAAAGATGACGTGGTGGAGGAACTCATTGATCGGTGCAACGTCATCACCTCGTCTAGCATGGCAGGTTCCTTCAAGACTATTCTTGACTCAACTAATAACATCATTATAAGGAACCCAAGCGTCCAGGAGCGGTTTCATCTCCCCTATCTTCTTCGCCATGACCCTGGTGACTGGCGCGGGGACGAGGGAAGCCTCTCCTTGTGCAAGTTGATGCCGCTTGATAATGATACGTATGATGTTAAGATGCCATCGCTTGAGGGCAAGGCTTGGGAAGATGCAAATGGAGATTGGGTTGTTTATATCGGGTACAACTGCGAGTGGGAACTTGTGAATGTGTACACTCGTCACCAGGTTCCACTTCCAAAAATCTCAGATTGCCCAGAGGTTGAGCACACCGGTATTCTACACACGTTCAAATACGATCATGGTGACTGTCTTCTACGGACGATAGCAATTTGTCGAGTTCCCAAATGCTCTTGGCATTACAGGAACTATGAAGTTGTTGCTATCTTCGACAAGCTTGTTGCCGTCCATTGTGGTTCGACTGGATGGATATTGCTCAAAAATCAGTTTCTATACACGGATGTGTACTGTGATGCAATTCCATACGAGGGTCTTGTGTTTGCTGCCATCACTCGTGGCACTGTTTTTGCATGGGATCCTCGTAGTTTCGATACATTTGTCTTCCACCGTAATTATATATTTTTCATCCACATGCATGCGGGTTAGCAAGTTTCCCTTCACTAATTAAGCTTCTTCTTGTGTTTCCAAGGTCATGTGAACATTCCACCACCTATACTTGAAAAAAATTATAACCATGGGGGAGATGACGATGGTGATGATCAGGAGCATGAGGACGAGGAGGGGCCATATACTCAGTGGCGCCTGGCAACTTATTCCGATGGATCACCCCTTCTTGTCTGTACACAACCCACTGCTGATGTTACTACTAAGGAAGCAGGTGTTGTCTCCCATGGTCGCACTCTCCGGACCTATTCCAACACCCGTTGCATGGTATTCGGGATGGATACTAGTGTGCTAGCGCCAACACCTTCTCCCTGGTACAGTACTGATAGTCTTGGAGAAAACTCGATCTTCCTTGGACAAAACTATCCAATGATGTTGAAAGGCGATCCAACTGCTGTTGACACAACGTTACTACCATTTATGAGAAGCAACTGTATCTATACCTCGGACAGTGCGGTGGTTCCCTACCCTGGTCCTGATATATGCCGCTTGAGCCTGGATGATCAGTCCTGCGTTGCTCTTGATATTGACAATAGCTGGCCCTTCCTAGAGAATCACTTGTGGTTCAAAGCAAGTGTTTCCAACACCGAGGATTGGTTGAGTTGAAGTTCATTTCATTGCTTGTTATTTGTTGTGTGATGAAAACTTTAGTATTTATAATGTATCCTCATTGTCGTTGTGGGTTGATGACCTGCTGTATGTAATAAAATGATATGCCTGTGATAAACTTACTAAATTTATTAATGGCTTTCGAGTCGCTTCTCTGAGTGGGTGCTGCGACGAGGCAAAAAAATATTTTCTGAATACAAAATTGTACGTGCATTGGAACAGGTTATCGGACGAGGCCAATCAACAATAGTACACTATTTGTACTAGCTTCACATGCTGCACTATCTCTACGTCTACGTACGTAATACAACAAGTTTTAAAATTGAGACCAGCCACCCACCCTCACAAAGAACACTTTTTAACCTAGCACAGACTCTAGGACATTTGGCCACAGTGTGAGGTGGGCCATATGTTAATGTGTTTGCTGTATGTAACCAGCACCTCAAATCCTCGATACTACTACTATTATATACTACTACTTGGAGTACTAGTAGGGTGGCATGGGCCAGAACAAGCATTCACGTCCAGGAGTACGACACACGCCACCAGCACGACTTCCATCTGACACCATATTTCTTGGAGTCCGTGCTACAGCTATCTCTTCAACCTCGTCGTCTAACTCAGACATCGTGCAGCGGGCGAGGTGGGGGTTTTGCCGATAGTCGGTTTCCTCAACTGCGGTCCCAGTTGTAAGGCCAACTCCAACGCACGACCCCAAACGGACCTTCGTTTTGCCCGGATTCCATCCGTTTGGGTAGGGTAATGGGGTTGTGTCCGGGCCATTTCTCGGATGCGGTGGCCGTGCGCCCAACGCGCGGACGCATCCCAGCGACGTACATTTTTGTTTGCAAACACATATCTTTTTTTCATCATTGATTTTTGGTACATGGAAATGCATCACCAAAATTTGACTAGAAAAGCAAGACCAAATAAAACAAGAACCACAAGAATACATTTTAGAAGATATCCAACTTCCATAACTGCTCCTGTAAGTTGGATTAGTTACTTCTCTATGCATTCATAGTTGATCTGCAGAGGCTCGATCTTGCGTGCTTCTTTTTCTTCGAGTGTAAAGAAGTAGACATTGCTTCCTCGCATCTAGTCTCATGTCTAGCGTCTATTCTATCAAAAAGTGCACTAGTCTCATCTCTAGCCTCTATGCTAGCTAAAAGTGCTACAACATCTACTAAATTGCGCTCTATCAATATATCGATGTACCCTTCTTCCCAATACCAAAACTTGCATCCATTCTACACAATAAAATTTTAAGTTAGCACAACAAGTCTAATCCGAGAGCACAACCGAAGCTAAAGTAGCACATACCCCATTGGTTGAGCACTTGATGAAAACCCATCCGGGATGTTCTGGCATTGTAGACACGTGGCGCAAGACCTTCTTTGGGCAGTCGTCACACGTAATGAGTGGCAACAGTGTGCCGACGAGCTTTTGGGCCAGCATCGAGCTCGGCCAACCGCCATTCATATATCTTCCGGCGGACCGCCGACGGTGTAGATCCGAGCGGCTAGAGGATGAGTCAGTACTTGCATGCGGCCTTGCAGCCTTGCCGGGGCCTTCCGGCCCGGTGCCCGGCCAGTCCATGGCGCAGCGCGGCCTCCCACAACCGGGCGAGCTCAAGCCCGACCGGATCCGCTCCAAATCCGGCCGCTGGGTGCGCAAAACACGTAGCCGTGGTTGGGTAGCTCCGGAGCGTCGAGGGAAAGGGGGCCGAGTGAGCGCGCGTCCGAGCTACACACGCTGGAGTTGGCGTAGCGGCGTGGCGGACCAACCGTGTGGGGGTGCCAAGCGGCTTCGCTCGTGTGGGGGACAAAAGCCATCCCGCGCGGCCGCTAGGTCTGACAGTACGGCCTTGTCGTCAGGGTGTGCCCTTTGTGGCAAACGTCCGCTCCCCACTAGCCTCTTCGTTGACATGTGGTACCGTTCCCACATGTCAGTGAGACGGCGGCTAGTCCTTTTGTACAATTTCCGAACGGATGTCTATGTAGGCCGGGGCTCCTCTACGTGTACCGTGGCATGGGCCATAACTAGAATTCATGTCTAGCAGTACAACACACGCCACCAACACGAGTCCCATCCGACACCAATTTTCTTGGAGTCCATGCTACAACCATCTCTTCTCCCTCCTGTTTTCTCAGTCATCGCGCGCTTGGCGGGGTGGGGGTTTGCCGATAGTCGGTTTGCTCAACTGCGGTCCCACTTGCAAGAGAAAATGCAACACAACACGCATTCCCCCTTGAGCGGCGTGCCGGACCAACCCTGTGGGAAGCGGGGTGCGACGCAAACACGGCAAGCTAGCTTTTCCTTTTGAAGTTGTAACTTGTAAAATTTGGTTCTACTCCATGGCGCGACCGATAGATAGAAATAACGATTTTCCCTAGAGTAATGAGAAGTTAGGTTCTGGCGCGGTTCATGCATGGAGTACATACAAAAATTATGAAGTTGATGCGAAAGGTAAGATAATTACTAGTAGTACCATATACTACTACATGGATTTGACAGAAAGATAAAGATACATATGGATCCATCAACGACATCCTCACGCCCTACTGCGCCGGGTCACCAACCGACGTGTGAGGATCAGCGGCGTTGGCGGCGAGCTAAACGTGCTTCTAAACAATGCCGTCCAAGGATGCCCTGTGGGTCAAGAAGGCCAGCGGCCTATCGTCCTCCTCTGGCACGTAGTAGTGTTGTGGACGATTTGCGCATAGACGTGGGTGGTTATGTCGATGGTGTCTTGTTGAGCCAGGCGCTGCGCGGCGAGCGCGACCTCGAGGTGGACATTCTCCGGCGTGACGGCGGGCAGTCACAGGGCCACCAGTGCATCGAAGAGGTTGTCACCATAGAGGCCGTTGAGGGTGGCGGGCATTGCAGAGCCTGGGCGCGTGGGCTGGAGGCGTATGTCAAGATCGTCCGCGAGCTTCTTGACGATGGTGAACTTGTCGAGGAAGCCGACGAGGACCTTGTCGAACAAGGAGACGAAGTTGTTGTCCAAGCGGCCTCTCACCTGGCGGCCTCAAGCACCACCTGGAGATATTCCTCGGTGCCGGGCCGCAGGCTGGCTTCGTGGACCATCTGGCACAGCCGGCTGATGCTCGCGCTCATTGCCTCCATGGGTCTAGCTTCTAGTCAACTGATCTTGCGATTGGAGTGATCACTCTTGCCCTTGGTTAGGCTGCGTAGATGTGTAGGATTTCGTAGATTGGACTGGCGGGGAGTCTTTATATGAGAAGTCCAGACTGCGTTGAATTCACGTGAGTGTTGGCCATCTACTCCTCGGCCCTCTACCGCACCTGCCTTTGGCTGTATGACAGGCAGGCCAGCCACCTGTTGGGCCCACGTGTCATACAACCAAAGGCTGGAACAGTAAGTCAATGAAGCTGCGTCCCCCTCCGTGCCGGTGCAGTATAGTCATCTCACCGGACCTCTAGTTGGGGCCAAACGAGAGAACTTTGATGTTTACTGGTTTATTGGTCCCCTTTGCATTTTGCGCCAAGTTTTGACCTTTGATTTAACTAATAAAATGTTAATGCATGTAACAAAAAATGTTGTGTAATCCCAAAACACTTAGGCACGGTATATTAACTCCCTCCTCATTTCTTATTTCGTGACATATCAACCAATTAAAGATGTGGGTCGTGCATGCTTTCAATGACTTGAGGCTGGCCATAGTGGGGGTAACATAAGTAGTGTCATGCACTTGGGACTCGCAAACATGCTGATGTGGCAGGAAATTAAAGAAGAGAGAGATTATTATAATAACATAGGTAGATACCGTAACATAATAAATGTGATGCTACTATGTGTCATGCATGGCAATAAATGAGACCACCTATGATACTAATCTATGATACTATGCACTTAGAGGTAGTAACATAGACTACTAACATATGCATGTTACTAGTCTAAGTTACTCCCCACTATGACCAGCCTGAGACTACCGAACATGACATGCAGTTGTTAGTTCATTGCATGTAATCCTATTAATTAGCAAAAAGACATTAAGTTCTATCGCTGATAGGAATAAAACAATACACCATGTATTTATTTACAGAGGGAGTAGTACATTTTTTCTGACATGCATTACTAGATATTGCTAGTCAAATACTAAATCCAGATGGACGTGGTAGTACTACTAAATCTAGACGGTGGTGCGAGTACTAGTAGTAGTACTACCAATGTACTAGTAGCACTGTACTACCCATTGGTCAAATTATTACGTGCTGCTCCTCACAGTGAAGTGACAAGACCCTGCGCCGGAGATGACACCTGAGTATAGGCGCCATGTTTGGCATACCACAGTCAGCCTCACCATCTACAGTCACTATCATCATGGCTGTAGAGCTAGCCTGCTTACAACTAGCCATGTTCGACATAATTTCCCATGCGTAGATGCCCGTGCATTGCACGGAACACCAAGATTGGGGGTGGACGGCGCCGGCAGCGGCCATCGCGCCAGATTTTTCCATGGCCTTCTAGATGTGGTTGGGAGGAGATAAGGCTGATTGTGAGAGACAAGGAGTTGTTTGTAAATAGGGAACAAGCGCAGGCATGTTTTTGCAAAACTGGAGAAGTTTGGTTTGTATGCGTCAGATCTAGATCCGAAGGCTTGGTGAAAGATGGCAGGCACAACATCATCACCAACTCAGGACCTCTTTGATTCGCAAGATTTTGAAAACGCGGGAATAGGACATGGCAATATTACAAGTTTCAAACTGATATTACAAATGTTAGGAGTAATGCTGCACCTACGAAGAGAGAATTACTAGGAAGTTTACGTAAGAACTTTCTTTACTTTAGGTGGATGCAGCATTATCCTAAAAACTAATATCCACCGCCCTGACAAGTCACTAATGGGCAAATAAATTTTTGATTCTCTAGCCACTTGATGTTTCAAAAACAAATTCAGCTTCTGCGGAGACTTTGTCATTTAGGCTTAGACGCTTGCGGTGATCAGCACGCCATTCATTGTTGCCCTAGAGAACGCCAAACCTCATTACCTTGAGCACACTTGCCTCCAGAACGAAGAACCTGGTCAATTTAATCTCAGATGTGCTGCCTCGGTAGCCGATCAAATCAATTTCTGTAAGATGGAGATAAAGGCATTCGATCAGATTGTTATAGTGTAGCACATTTTTCACTTTCGGGTATTTTTTTATCTGCAAAAGAAGAGAACATATTAGAGCAGCTGGCTGTATAAGATTGCCGTGAAGAGGTACCAATATCATTGGCTCATACGATAGGGTTGGCTGGCTAGTGATATTTTTTCACTCTCTCTCTCTCTCTTTCTCTTTCCTCTCATTTACCTAGGAGCACGTGAAGAGCTTGCACATTTTTTGCCTTCCACTATGTGGTCGATGCCATATTTCACAAAAGTATGCCACATAATACGCATCGATGTCAAATCAAAAGATTTTGGCAACGCTTTCACGATGTAAGAGAGTTGGCACCGCTGTGCACATAGACCCACATGTATAAACAAATCAATCAAACTAACAACACCAGCCTCTCACTCTCCCAAACAAGTGTTTTGTTATTGCCTCAGTCCTCTCTCTCTCCCATGCAAGTGTTTTTCATTGCATGAGTTAATTTGGCACCGGAGCAAAGTAGGTGATCCAGATTGGGGCACCAGGTGAGCAATGGAGGGGCATCGATGACAAATGCATCACAAGTGAATTTGGCACGTGTTTTGGCCTACATAGTGGAGGGCCGTTATAGCCCACTTTTGTACTACCTCGTATTTAGTGTAAAATTTTGACCATAGATTTACCTAAGAAAATGCCAATGCATGTCATCAAAAATTATACCATTTGAAATTATGTTCAAATACGAATCCAACGATATAATTTTTAGTGACATGCATTAACATTTTGTCAGGTAAATCTATGGTCAAATTTTGATACTACAAAATAGGAAGAGTAAACCAGGACGGAGGTAGTACTTGCTCTTAGGGTAACCATAGAGTTACTAGTCTAAGTTACTTTCCACTATGACTAGCCTAGGCTACTATAGTAGTACAACAAAATAACGATGCATGTGATCACGTGAGAAAAAATACTAAAAACATTTCTTTCGGTGCAGTGCGTAGATGCAATTTTGAACACTACAGTTGTCATCGTAATTTGGGAAAATTACGAAAAAATTGAGCTACGTTGTGATTACTGTTTACTAATAGGAAAGAAGTTTCACCTCGATGAGTAGCTTCTCCGTGCACGGAAAGCATGTAAGGAGTCCAACAACTTGATCCAGATTGGGGCCGATAGATTTTATTGCCAAGATCTTCACTCTGCGCATAGACTGGGTCAAGCTTGTGGGAATCCTTTTCTAGAAGACGGTCGTAAATACATCAAGAAGAAATTTTAAAATGTGAATTTCAAGAAGACAGAGAAGAAGATGAGTGCTGTACCTGAACGATTACCAATCCAATAAAGAGTTTGGAGAATTTGGCAGACGAGTACACCAACGCTGTCAATTTCGGTGCGTCAATGACCTAGATTTTTGTTGGACCTTCTAGATCAGATACAAGCAATCTCTCAAGGAAAGGCGCATTCTCAATGACCATAACATGGAACAGCTGGAGTGATCTCTTCCCAATTGATGTCTTGTTGCGGGGCCAGCAAGACACAAAAATCCATCGGAGATTCGTCGAGGTGATGTGGAGGCGAATGAACCCGTGGATCTACTCAAGATGAAGGTACTTGAGCGCAGTACAGCTGCGGAGCAGGTGCTCCATAGCCTGCTTCGAGATGCCAATGTCGACGAGGTCGAGCTACTTGAGTTGAGGGAGAAGAAGGGCGGGCGCGGTATTAATCTGGGGAAGATGGCAGGAGCTGAAGCTGGCGCGGCGCAACGTTGGCGTGAGGCGGAGCGCGGACAGTGGCAGGGAGCGACATCGTCCATCTTCAAAGCTGAGCTCCTTGAGGTGATCTAGGGCGGGGGATAAGAACCACTCGTCGAACTTGGCTTGGACCTTGCAGTTGGTACTGAACATGCGGATGTCAAGGCATCTGGGTGGCCTAGGGTGCGATGAAAGGATCTTGGAGACTGCAGCCATGCGTTTGCAATCCCCGTCGCAGAGGGAGCTGTCGACGGTGAGGTTGAGGGGGACGCGGCGCCAGAGGGGGCGCCACCGTCGGGAGGGCAGGGCGGTCCACACGGCAGATTTGGTGGGGAGGAGGCCGATGATGATGAGCAGCATGTCATCGGGGAGGCTGCTGATGAAGTCCAGGCTTGCCGGATGGGGTTTTGGCTCGAGCCGCCTCCGCTTGGTGGCTGCCTCGCCGTCCATCTCAACCGGCGGCGACGTTGGTGTACACGTGTGCTGGTCTGCTGGGTGTGCGCGAGTGTGTCCTTCTGTGCATGCCACCGCGCAGTGGTGAATTGTGTGCGACTGCGTCCTTCACATAGAAGAAGTGTGTCCTCAATGCGCCCTCAATTTACTAGCGTGCGGGGTGCTACCCCGAGTGGTTTCAACTTTGTTTACTTTACCATGTGTCAGATGGGCCTCTAGTTTACTTATTTTCACCCATTGCCACATGGGCCAGCACACGAAGATAGAGAACACGAGCTAACAAGACAGCATGTGGACTGGTTGACCGGTCAACTAAACAATATACGGAGCTATACGCTGACACGGTGAGCGTATAATCCGTCGGTATAGAGAGTTCGAGTGAGAGGGGAGGCCCGTGAAAGATACTCCCTCCATTCGATAATGTAGTGCCAACATTTTTTTTAAGTCAAACTTTTGAAACTTTGACCAAGTTTATAAAGAAATTACTTATGTCTACAATACCAAAGATAAATGATAGTATGAAGTAAGCACATGTTGTGATGAATCTAATGATCGTTCCAGATGTAAATGTTTTTCTCCACATATACCTGGTCAAACATTTCTGAGATTTGACTTTTCAACCCATCCATATGCTTATGGACATGAGAGAGTCCCTATCTAGAGAGAGAGTGAGAGAGAGTGTGTGTGAAATAGAAAGAGTGAGTGAAAAAAGTGTGTGTGTGCGTGTGTGAAAGAGACATGGACAACACACGATAAAAGTAGAGAAAAGGCGTGTGTGTCTTATGCAAAAATATCACACATGCATCTTCGACAACGGAAGCAAGGTGAGGAGATAGTGTGTGGTTGTTTGCAACCGCGAGAGAAGACCCCTAGCACGTGGCCAACAGGGGTCTGACAAGCAAGGGAGAGAGGTCAAGAGAGACGTACGGAGAAAATGTAGACATGGGGAGGAGAGAGTGTATGTTTGTGATAGAGAGATCCCCTGGAGATAGTGATGGGACTACATGGGTGGGAGATCGAGTGACAAGGTGTGTGCGCGATAGAAGATACCTCGAGAGATATCGAGATAGACATATGGATGGAAGGAGACAATACGTGTGTTCCTGATGGATAGTGAGAGATAATTATACTTATGGGGGAGTGTGTACGCCTATGATGGAGTGAGGGATTATGGTTCTTAGGGGGGTGCGTGTCCTATAGAGAGAGAACAAGGGCGGAGAGTGTTGGATGGGTCTATATGTAGCGCGAGCGAGACATGTGTATGTGTGAACCAGGGAGATATAAAGTTTGAGAGAGATAGAGGAGCCCCAATAAGGCTGACTGATGTGTCAGATAGCTGAGAGGGGGAAAGAGATATTCCATCCGCTCGATAATGCAGTGCATGTAATTTTTTTTAGAAGTCAAACTTTGGAAACATTGATCAGGTTTACGCAAATGTTATTTATATCTACAATACCAAAGATACATCATATGAAACTACATCTCATGATGAATCTAATGGTATATGTTTGCCGTTCTTGATGTAAATGTTTTTCTCCAGGTACATGGTCAAACTTTGTGATGTTTGACTTTTGAATAAATCTATATGCTCTGGACCGAAGAGAGTGCCTAAGTCGAGAGAGATCAAGTGCGTGTGATGGAGAATGAGTGAGTGTGCAAAAAGAGTATGTGTGTTAAAGAGAAAGGGACAACAAACGATAAATTAGAAAGAGAGTGTTTCTTTTTTTGTTTCTTGTGCAAACATATCACGCATGCATCTCTGAGATAGAAAAGCGAGGTGAGGAGATACATGAAGATAGCTAGTGCGTGATTGTTTGCAACAGAGAGAGACACCCCTATAGCACATGTCCAATAGAGGTCTGGCCAACAAGGAACAAAGGTCGAGAGGGACACATGGAGAACATGGACGCATGGGGAGGGAGAGAGGGTGTGTTTGTGATAGAGAGATCCCCTTGAGATCGTGACGGGACATATGGGTGGGAGATCGAGGGAGGTGCGTGCGATATAGAAAGATGCCCCGAGAGAAATCGATATAGACCATGCACATGTTTGTGATGGAGACTAAGATTAGCTAGTCATATACATATAGGGGGGGCTGCGTGTGCCTACATTTGAGTGAGAGACCATCATACTTGGCTAGGCATGAGATTGTGTGTGTGTGCGTGTGAGATGGAGAGAGAACGAGGGAGAGAGATAAAGTTTTAGATGGGTCTATCGAGTGCGAGTGAGATATGCATGTTTATGTGTGAGCCAGGTAGATGGAGTGTTTGAGAGAGAGAGGGAAGAGCTCCGAGACGACAGAGTGGTCCGTGATGGAGTTACGGGCAACGATCCAAGGAATTTATGTGCGTACAATGAGTGCACCCAAGATATTTAGCTTGGACTAGAGAATCATACATAGTGTGCAAGAGAGACCTATAGATGGAGTATATGTGCATGCGAACTAGAAAGACCCCCCCCCCCACACGCAGACAAAGAGAGAGAGAGACGGAGGGAGGGAGAGGGACCAACAAGGTTTGTGCGTTGGATGCGTGCGACAGAATTGAAGATTGTCGGCGAGAGAGAGAGAGAGAGATAGAGAGATAGATAGATAGAGAGAGAGAGAGAGCAGGAGTCTGGGAGAGGGGGAGGTCGCGTTTTATGCATCAAAGACTGATATAAACCATGTTTTGATATAAACTTGCATCCAAATATTTAAATTCGAGAACATGTTGTCTGCAATCCACACATGAACGGAGATATGCGTATATCAAACAAGTTCATTAATATGACTCTCAACATGTTCATGGAGTACTATAATACTATACAACATGCTACTCGATTGAGATGTTTAATTTTGGATTTAGTTCACTATTTTCAAATGGTGAACGAGCTCTTTCATTGAATCGAGATATTCCATTTTGGGTTTGATTCCCGTTTTTGAGTGGGTCAACTATTTGTCATATAGTAAATGGCTAGCAACGAGCATGTAAAAACACATTACTCCCGATCATCATCTCTCCATCTAAAAAAGAAGTGGCAAGCTAATACTTCAAAATTTGATTCGAATCGACTTGGTAAGGTAGACGTGGATGCTCGTTCTCCCAAAATTTGAACGAACCGTTAAACACCCTCTGCTCGGTGGAATTCGCTCGAGCAAATAAATGGGAGACGCGTAATTACCGGCCTATGTGGGACACGCATCAATTGGCCCGTTGTACATCGAGGGTAGGTTCGTAACTTCATCCAAGCGCTCCTTCTCCTCGGCCGAAATGACATGTGCAGAATAATTCATAAACCATGGTCGGCAAAACACCCTCTCCTCGCCCGAAATAGCTCGCGCTCATTATTTCAAAACACGCTCTCCTCGCCAGAAATCACTCGCGCCCACTATATTTCAAAACACGCCCTCCTCACCCGAAATCGCTCACGCCCACTATATTTCAAAACACGCCCTCCTCGCCCAAAATCGCTCGCGCCCAGTATATTTCAAAGCACACCCTCCTCGCCCAAAATCGCTCGCGCCCACTATTTGGGAGAAGGAAAGTTACTCTACTATCCCTGACCCTCAGTACACAGACCCAAGCCGAGAAGCCTAAAGGCAGGGGTAGAATTGTAACTCCCCCCACATTTCAGATAAATGCGTCCGTAAGACATGGTTCCCCCTCCCAATTCCCCATTCATACCTCGTGGGCGCCAAATCACCTTCTCCCCGGAAGCTCCCTTCTCCTGAGCCGCGAAACCTTAGCCCCTCCTCCATGGCGCCCCCCACCGCACCAAATTCACAGCCGCCCTCCTCTCTAATCCCGGAGACGCTGTCCATTTGCCATCGTGCACTGGGCCGTGTGCCTCTTACTCCGTGCTGCGGAGCTGCCTCGACGACGGCCGCGTGAACCGTACCGGAGCGGACTCACCCCCGCCGTTGTTCACGGCGCCAGAGTGGCTACAACTTTTGTGACACCCCCAAAATTTTGGCCTTGTTTTTATTTATTAAAATGTTGCCAGGAAATAAAACTTTTCCAATTGTCAAGTTTTACCTTTTGTGATTTTGGATTTATACCTCTTGTGGGAAAAACCTTCAAAGGTATTGTTGGACTTGATTTCTCTCTATAATAAAACAATTATTTATCAGTGGATTCAAATGTTGCAAGATTTACTTTCTCAAAACTTTGTTCTTATAAAATGATTTCTTTTGCATTTGGAGCCTATTTGCTCTACAAACATTTGGCAAATGCATTCAAATTTTCCACCAAAATTTGGGGATGTCATGTGATGGTTCCACATCACTTTTATGCAAAAATACCTTCTGGCCATTGGAGATTTTGAGCTCTTCACCAACTTTTCCAATCTGGTCCAGTAGGCACTTTTGCACTGCAACCCATTTAAATATTCTTCTAAAAATTCTTCCAAGTGTTTGGAGATGTCAATGGATGTATACAATTCATCTTCAAGCAAAAACCCAGTGATGTTCTTTGAAAAAATTGAGTGGATCAACCTCTTTTGCATTCTGACCCAATTTGGTGATTTGTACTGCAACCTTATTTTTCTTTGCTCTAGTAACCCTGAGCTTTTTCCTACTAGTAGCCCTCCCTACCAAACTCTTAAGTCCAGGAGTTTGGGCTCATTGGAGGTTTTGAAATGCATGTTCTAAACCTTTTTTCTTTCTGTCCAAAACTGGAGTTTTGCAAAACCTACACTAACAAGTTTCGGGTTTTGCCCAAGTGACCTTACCACCATATCCTGCATCTAAAGAGACAATGATCTGGAGATTTTGGCCACTCCAAGAGTTGCCTAAGTGCATCTGGCATTCTGTCGAACACCTGGTGTGCACAGTCCTTTTTGGCAAGCTCTCTGGTTTGCATTATGGGCTTGAACCCCTGACCGATCCACCTTGTCCACTGAGTGCCTTGTTACCCCTACCTCCATCCTGTGCAGTGCCAGCTCCACCCTCGAGCTCTAGAGCGCGCTGGCATTTCGTCGAGCAGGTGTCGTGCGTGCTCTGGGCGCGCCCAGAGCGCACGTTTTGCACGCGCGCGCACTACGCCGACACGCCGCACTGCCGCCCTCGTCGCGTCCCATCTCTGACCCCTGCTCGCCTGCCGAACCCCGCCATGCACTCGCCCTCTCTCCAGTACATTCCAAGCTCCCCCTGGCACCCTGCAGCGCTGCCTTGGCAGCACGCCGGCGTCGGCAGCAGATTCCGCGGCAGACAGCCCCGCCCAAACCGCCAGCGCACGCCAGCTGCCCCAGAGCACAGGCCGTTCTTATCCTCCCGCTCGTCGACACGCTTTCGTCGCCTCCACGATGCCCTGCAACTACAGGAAAGTGGTCGCCGGCGATCTTATCTTCTGCCACCGCGGAGCCAGCCCCGTCACGCTATAAAAGGAAACCCCGAGCTCGTTCAAGGCTTCAGGCGACACCAGGCACTCCCCGTAGAGCTTCCCACGCAGTAGATCGACCCATATTGGCCATCTTCCTCAACTCCGGCCAGCTCGGCGGCCGCCAAGCCCCGGTGCGATTCGTCGCAACCAGCCGTCCTTTTTCCCAACCAGCGCCACCAAGAACTTCCCCGTAGTCGTGCGGAGCTGCCCAGCTACTCAACTTCGATCGGAGACCACCGGAGCACCAAAGTCACTTCACCACCGTAGCTTTTCTCCGCCGCGGAGCTCGCCGCCGGCGATTCCTTCCACCTCCGACGACCCATCAACCACCCAAAGGACCGCCTCGGTCTAGCCGTTCCATCCCCGCCCTTGGATGCCCGTGAGGCGCTGTCGTTCGTCGACGGCGATCGCCGGAGCCCCGCTCCCGTCGGGCAGAAGAGAGGAGAAGGAGGGAAGAAACGGTCAAACCTGACCAGTGGGCCCTCTGGACCCACTGTCAGTGACCCGCGCGACCGCTCCCTCTGTTTAAGTGAAGGCGCAAACTCCCGAGTGCCTCTCCTCTACTGCGAAAGCGTATTTTCTTCTGAATCGTTTTCTTTTTCTGGTTTTATTTAAAAACAGAGTTTGACCAAACTTTGACTGGCTATAACTTTTAAAATAAAACTCCAAATGAGTTGATTCTTTTTCCTACCTCTCTCAAATTTCATCTAGTTTATTTTAAGATTTATTTCAAAAATATTTGAGACAGGTTTTGGTACTGTGTTTGAAATATTTGTTATTTGTGTATTTTGCAAAATAGGATTTTTGGAGGAAAAGGAAAGCTTCCAATAAGTGCATCCTTTGCATACTCTTGAAGGCAAGCATTTCTGAACTCTGGCATAATATTTTGTTGTGGTGTTTGGATACGATCACAACACCTTTGGACTTGGAGTATGTGATAGCTTTATGTGTCGATATGGTCTCGTGCATGAGTGCACTTTGGAGTTGTTTTGTGGTCAGCAATGGATACACTAATGATTTGGGTCATCCTCGTGAGCTTCTCTTCCACACCGGTAGGAAGCCGGGAAAGTCGTGGTCTTGGGTAGACACGAGCTTGTCCCTAGTCCCTCGTCGAGACGAGTATGCCCGGTATGGCTTGGTGAGGCTCGAGGAGTGGTGATTTATTTCACTAGTGGTAATGTTGTTGGTGGATACTTGGACCACCTGAGTCGGTTGTAGACCGAGTCTTGAGCAATAGCTTCCTTTTTGTTGGTACCACCACATGTCCCTGCAGGGGACAGGGTATGGTTCAGTAGGTTGTCAACCCCTTTCCAAAGCACACACCGTACAGAGAGGCCGTGATGAGGGTCCCCTGGCCATGGATTAAAGCCAGTCATCCGGTCCGGGGGCATGGGTGTTTCGGTTGTAGCCGAAGGGGATAGCTTCCCCAGTTTGCGCGCGGTATAAATTTTGTGATCCCATGCTACGTCGAGGTTGTAGCCTCCCCACTTAGAGTTTTGCTTGGCAGGTGTCGTGGGTGATTCCAGACACTGGTGAGTTAAGTTGGTGTGTGCAGGTCAGGTGTGTTTTCAATTAAAAGACCGTAGACGGAATTAGTCCCAAGGGACTGAGTAATCCCGTTACTCGTGGAAAATGGTACTCCCTCTGCAGAGGATACATCCTGTTGGATAGTCATGTTCTTGAGTAGAGACCACAGTCTGAGTTGAGTCTAGTGACGGTATTCGGATGGAGATACGGTTTGACTAGACCATATTATCGGTTTTCGGATGGAGACACGGCTAACTGGATCGTAGTAACGGTATTCGGATGGAGATACGGCTCGACTAAATTATCGGTTTTCGGATGGAGAAACGACTGTACTAAATATTGTTTATGAGTATGGCACGTATGGATTGTGATCTTTATTATTCTGGACTAACCATTTATATTACGTATATTATTGAGTATCCCTGGGACGGTTCTACCTCCTGGATATTCACTATTATTATTCTCTTATAAGCCCTTTCTGTGGCGTCGCTCAGACCCCGACTGCGGCATGCTTGTTGTTCATATATCTTTTATAAGCCCTTTATGTGGTGTCGCCTCGACGCCCGACTGTGGCATTATTATTCCGCATTTTTCCGCTCGAGGAGTCATTCAGACACTCGCTTGGCACCCAGTAGTTTATATTTGTGGATTTTACCCACATGTGTGCATCTTGGTCTTTCATCTTTTTCGTGACAGACGTGTGATCACATAATAATCCGGAGCATGTTTGATATATTATACCCGTGTTCTTAATGTTTGCGAGTACATTCAAACGTACTCACTGGCTTGTCCCTAGCTATTGTCTTGGCCAGATTCCTTTCTTGGAGATAAGCATCGCGGTGACAACCTCGGAACCTACGCGTTGACATTTGCAGCCTCGCGAAGATAGGAGTTATCCTGGTCAGCTGTTCTTGTGGGAAATGGAGTCCCATAGACGCAGATGAACCACAGACCGCTTCCGCCATCAACCACTAGCAAACCAAATGTTGTACTCCTAGGCCTAAATGGTCTTGTACTACATATTTTTTGTACTTGCTTGGAACTCTTGTATCAAGTTGGTACCTCATAAGCTAACAGTAATCCTGGGGCTGATGAGCGCACAGGCCGTTTTTCTGGGAATTTATATCCCAAAAATCTGGTCGTGACAGACTTGGTATCAGAGCCAAGCTGACCATTGGCTAATCCTATCCTAGCCATGTCAATAAACCTAGGTTAACCCAAACCATCAGACCTTAGCTTAACCCCGGTCAGGCTTCCCGAGTAAGGTAGCCCCACAGTGATCCGACGCCCTTTTCGGCGGACGGTGCCCAACCTATCCGCCTAGCCCGTCGATCACGCGCCAGTGACCGACGCCCAACCCGTCTCTATCGCAAGCGTGCGGAGGAAGACTCCGTCCCCTTTCCCTATAAAAAGGGCACGCTAGCCTCAATCACAGCACAGCCTCTTTTTCCCCAAACCCAGCCACGATGCCTGGTCCCATTGTCCACAATGAGACCACAGCGACCAACCTTGGAGGTTTTGTGACCGTGCTCGCAAACCTCACCCGCCGTGCCTATGTGTTAGAAGAGCCTCCTGAGTATGTTGTGTACCAGGGACCCATGTACGGTGAAGGCCGTCAGTACTGGGCCACTGTGCACATCTATGGTAGGGGTCTGTCGCCAGAATGCCCCTACAGGTTCACTGGAAGGACAACTTCCTTTGAGCCACAAGCCATCCAACTGGCAGCCCGAGAAGCTATAGTTCAACTCCGGAACTTGTCGCCCAGAGTTAACTGTCGCTCGTTCTACTACTACCCCAATCGTGACGGGTATGGTAGGCCGCCCCAAGTTGCCAACGGAGACCACGAGACGGATCCTGCGCTATTACATCTGGTGCGCTATGTAAGCACACTGGAGCAACTGTTCGATCAGGTCACTCTCGATCTGATTGCAGCTCGTGGAGAGCTGGTTCGCCGAGCCCCGGCGAGAAGAGAAGCGGAGCCCGACACCGACAACCCAGTCGTGCTGTTCGGACACCCGATCGATCCCTTGAGGTCTGCGCCATCCCTCAACCAGAGCACTTTGGTGACCCCAGAAGCGCTTCGTCGCCTTTTGGGAACCCATTCCAACGGGATTGTGGCCAACAACCCCCGCGATGGTCATCACCATTCCCCCGACTCTGCAGCACCTCAGCCTCAGCCAGCAAATCCCGACGGTGAGAACCGCGGAGAAGCATCGGCGTCCGCAAGGCCAGCCCACTTAGACATTAACGAAGTAGACTAAGTCGCTGAAAGTTGTATCGAGCTTTAGTTTTCCTACGCTTTGTAATGTGTGGCCTTGTATCGCTTTTGTTGCATGCTGTCTGTTTGAGCGCTCTTATTTTTGGAGTAGTAGCTATGCATGTGTACGTGGCGTACAGTTGCATTTTTATATTTCGGGCACATCTGCCAAGACCAACCCCGTCAGCGCCCATAGTAATGCGTCACCTTTATGTGATGTGTATATCTGTGGCTTTGACCCGAGTACAGGATCGGCAGTCAGTTACCCTTCTCCCCGGTAGATATCCCAGCCCCGGTGCTATATAAAGGCCACTTCGTGACCTTGCCGAGCACCCCTCACCTTTGTGCGCAGCACCCACAGCCATTCCTTGCCATGTCGACCCCCAGTATTTATCTGAGAACCCCAGACGCGACCCCGGGCAGTTTTGTCAAGTTATTGTGGGACTTTACCTGCAGTACTATGAGTGCCACCCATCCACCCCAGTACGAGTTACTCAAATCGAGGATCACTCCTTCCACCTCGAAATATTGGGCAGTGGTGCACATCCCTCCCGCCTACCCAAACCAAGATCCAAGGGAAGTCTCCTTCGTGGGGAAATCCATGCCGACTCCGCATATGGGCATAGAAGCTGCCGCATACGAGGCGCTCACCCGTCTTCGATTCGCGGTGCCCTATGCCAGTGAGCGAGGGTACTATTATTTTCCGAGTCGTGCAGCACCCGGAGAAGTTGCATCTTTTCCCGGTGGGCGCATTGAGAGAGATCCAGTACTGGCCAACCTTGCCCAGTACGTCATCGCTCAGGAGTGTTTAACTCAGCGAGTAATGGGTTATCTCCAGAGCCTCGCTGATTTAAATCCTCGGATCGCTATTGGCAGACCACTGAGGCCTGACCAAGAAGGGTGCATTCATCGGCTGGTCAACCCGCTTCCCCCGATAGAAGAGGAGTGTGCCCCAGTGCCAGAGGCATTTTCTCAGGATCCTGTCTTTTTACCGTTTTCCATGTAAACGCCTCCGATGTATTTATTGTCCCAGTACTTGTATTCGTGTGTTACAGCATGTTCGTAAAAATTTTGTGCGACGGATCCGATTTTTCCTTAGTTCCTGTTTTGTGAGCAGTTTTACTGCTGTTAGTTTGGTTCTAATTATTTTTCTCTCGCAACATGTTTTCGAGGAGATTTCTTTCCCCCGAGTTATTGCTGCGTATATATGTATTTTCACGACATAGATTTTTTTATTCGCGCAGCATCGTAGCAGCAAACTCTCAGCAGCCACCACTTGACCTCGAGCACCATTACAAATCCCTGAGCACATTTTTGCGCCTATCTAACCACACTCGAGGACACCACAGTCTCAGTAAGAGAGATTTGTGAGTGTTCATTCGAGCGCGAGCTGCCCCAGCGCTCCGACAGCAGTCAGCCCCGATGCTGCGCCTAATCCACGTGATCACCGCCACCGCGAAGAGCTAACACTCGTGCGGCAGCATCACGACGACCATCCAGGATCATCGCGCACAGGAGCACGGAGAACCCCAGCAGCACCGCCAAGCCTCCACACACCAGGACCACATACCAGTCCGGCATTGCCTCCGCCATTAGAGCCTCGGCTCGAGCTCCTGCCAGCAGCTATGGAGGAGAAGGATGGAGAAGTGGAAGCGAGGCCGGGTGTGTGGAAGAAGAGAGGAGCACCGCGATCGTTTTATAGCCCGAGATTGGTGTACGGTGGGCGAGGTCCACCAGCGTCACTCGTCGCTCGGCCGCCGGTGTTCGGAGGCGAGTCCGCGAGCAGTGCCGACAGCGCCCTGGCCCGCGAGGTGAGTGCACGCTGCACCGGCAGCTAGCACGCCGCGCACTACCACGGTACGGCCTCGATGCCCTACGAGCTAGGCATCGCCGGTGGAGGAAGCGCAGGAGAGCGCGCGAGAGAGAAGAGAGAGCCAGAGGTAGGAGAAGAGGCCGACAGTGGTCCCTGGGCCCACCTGTCAGCCAGAGAGAGCACTATGCTCTCGGGTGCAGCCAGCGTATTTTAGTAATTTAGAATTTATCCTAAATTACTGTATCTGCGTAGAAATATCTCATTTTCCCTAACCGTGGATTTTTTTTCCACGCTACGCCAGTGTACCACACTGTGGTTTTACACCACTTATTGCCCTCTCACTGTAGCCGTTTTGTTTTTGTGCAATTGAAGGATTTCTTTGATAAAAACAATTTTATTTCAAAACAAATTCTTGTTCAAAACAACTTTTAACAAATCTCGAGGACGAGATTTTTCTTAAGGGGGGTAGTGTTGTGACACCCCCAAAATTTTGGCCTTGTTTTTATTTATTAAAATGTTGCCAGGAAATAAAACTTTTCCAATTGTCAAGTTTTACCTTTTGTGATTTTGGATTTATACCTCTTGCGGGAAAAACCTTCAAAGATATTGTTGGACTTGATTTCTCTCTATAATAAAACAATTATTTATCAGTGGATTCAAATGTTGCAAGATTTACTTTCTCAAAACTTTGTTCTTATAAAATGATTTCTTTTGCATTTGGAGCCTATTTGCACTACAAACATTTGGCAAATGCATTCAAATTTTCCACCAAAATTTGGGGATGTCATGTGATGGTTCCACATCACTTTTATGCAAAAATACCTTCTGGCCATTGGAGATTTTGAGCTCTTCACCAACTTTTCCAATCTGGTCCAGTAGGCACTTTTGCACTGCAACCCATTTAAATATTCTTCTAAAAATTCTTCCAAGTGTTTGGAGATGTCAATGGATGTATACAATTCATCTTCAAGCAAAAACCCAGTGATGTTCTTTGAAAAATTTGAGTGGATCAACCAGTTTTGCATTCTGACCCAATTTGGTGATTTGTACTGCAACCTTATTTTTCTTTGCTCTAGTAACCCTGAGCTTTTTCCTACTAGTAGCCCTCCCTACCAAACTCTTAAGTCCAGGAGTTTGGGCTCATTGGAGGTTTTGAAATGCATGTTCTAAACCCTTTTTCTTTCTATCCAAAACTGGAGTTTTGCAAAACTTACACTAACAAGTTTCGGGTTTTGCCCAAGTGACCTTACCACCATCTCCTGCATCTAAAGAGACAATGATCTGGAGATTTTGGCCACTCCAAGAGTTGCCTAAGTGCATCTGGCATTCTGTCGAACACCTGGTGTGCACAGTCCTTTTTGGCAAGCTCTCTGGTTTGCATTATGGGCTTGAACCCCTGACCGATCCACCTTGTCCACTGAGTGGTTACCCCTACCTCCATCCTGTGCAGTGCCAGCTCCACCCTCGAGCTCTAGAGCGCGCTGGCATTTCGTCGAGCAGGTGCCGTGGGTGCTCTGGGCGCACCCAGAGCGCACGATTTGCACGCGCGCGCACTACGCCGACATGCCGCACTGCCGCCCTCGTCGCGTCCCATCTCTGACCCCTGCTCGCCTGCCGAACCCCGCCACGCACTCGCCCTCTCTCCAGTACACTCCAAGCTCCCCCTGGCACCCTGCAGCGCCGCCTTGGCAGCACGCCGGCGTCGGCAGTAGATTCCGCCGCGGACAGCGCCGCCCAAACCGCCAGCGCACGCCAGCTGCCCCAGAGCACAGGCCGTTCTTATCCTCCCGCTCGTCGGCACGCTTTCGTCGCCTCCACGATGCCCTGCAACTACAGGAAAGTGGTCACCGGCGATCTTATCTTCTGCCTGTCGCGGAGCCAGCCCCGTCACGCTATAAAAGGGAACCCCGAGCTCGTTCAAGGCTTCAGGCGACACCAGGCACTCCCCGTAGAGCTTCCCACGCAGTAGATCGACCCGTAGTGGCCATCTTCCTCAACTCCGGCCAGCTCGGCCGCCGCCAAGCCCCGGTGCGATTCGTCGCAACCAGCCACCCTTTCGCCCAACCAGCGCCACCAAGAACTTCCCCGTAGTCGTGCGGAGCTGCCCAGCTACTCAACTTCGATCGGAGACCGCCGGAGCACCAAAGTCACTTCACCACCGTAGCTTTTCTCCGCCGCGGAGCTCGCCGCCGGCGATTCCTTCCACCTCCGACGACCCATCAACCACCCAAAGGACCGCCTCGGTCTAGCCGTTCCATCCCCGCCCTTGGATGCCCGTGAGGCGCTGCCGTTCGTCGACGGCGATCGCCGGAGCCCCGGTCCCGTCGGGCAGAAGAGAGGAGAAGGAGGGAAGAAACGGTCAAACCTGACCAGTGGGCCCTCTGGACCCACTGTCAGTGACCCGCGCGACCGCTCCCTCTGTTTAAGTGAAGGCGCAAACTCCCGATTGCGTCTCCTCTACTGCGAAAGCGTATTTTCTTCTGAATCGTTTTCTTTTTCTGGTTTTATTTAAAAACAGAGTTTGACCAAACTTTGACTGGCTATAACTTTTAAAATAAAACTCCAAATGAGTTGATTCTTTTTCCTACCTCTCTCAAATTTCATCTAGTTTATTTTAAGATTTATTTCAATAATATCTGAGACAGGTTTTGGTACTGTGTTTGAAATATTTGTTATTTGTGTATTTTGCAAAATAGGATTTTTGGAGGAAAAGGAAAGCTTCCAATAAGTGCATCCTTTGCATACTCTTGAAGGCAAGCATTTCTGAACTCTGGCATAATATTTTGTTGTGGTGTTTGGATACGATCAGAACACCTTTGGACTTGGAGTATGTGATAGCTTTATGTGTCGATATGGTCTCGTGCATGAGTGCACTTTGGAGTTGTTTTGTGGTCAGCAATGGATACACTAATGATTTGGGTCATCCTCGTGAGCTTCTCTTGCACACCGGTAGGAAGCCGGGAAAGTCGTGGTCTTGGGTAGACACGAGCTTGTCCCTAGTCCCTCGTCGAGACGAGTATGCCCGGTACGGCTTGGTGAGGCTCGAGGAGTGGTGATTTATTTCACTAGTGGTAATGTTGTTGGTGGATACTTGGACCACCTGACTCGGTTGTAGACCGAGTCTTGAGCAATAGCTTCCTTTTTGTTGGTACCACCACTTGTCCCTGCAGGGGACAGGGTATGGTTCAGTAGGTTGTCAACCCCTTTCCAAAGCACACACCGTACAGAGAGGCCGTGATGAGGGTCCCATGGCCATGGATTAAAGCCAGTCATCCGGTCCGGGGGCATGGGTGTTTCGGTTGTAGCCGAAGGGGATAGCTTCCCCAGTTTGCGCGCGCTATAAATTTTGTGATCCCATGCTACATCGAGGTTGTAGCCTCCCCACTTAGAGTTTTGCTTGGCAGGTGTTGTGGGTGATTCCAGACACTGGTGAGTTAAGCTGGTGTGTGCAGGTCAGGTGTGTTTTCAATTAAAAGACTGTGGACGGAATTAGTCCCAAGGGACTGAGTAATCCCGTTACTCGTGGAAAATGGTACTCCTTCTACAGAGGATGCATCATGTTGGATAGTCATGTTCTTGAGTAGAGACCACAGTCTGAGTTGAGTCTAGTGACGGTATTCGGATGGAGATACGGTTTGACTAGACCATATTATCGGTTTTCGGATGGAGACACGGCTAACTGGATCATAGTAACGGTATTCGGATGGAGATACGGCTCGACTAAATTATCGGTTTTCGGATGGAGAAACGACTGTACTAAATATTGTTTATGAGTATGGCACGTATGGATTGTGATCTTTATTATTCTGGACTAACCATTTATATTACGTATATTATTGAGTATCCCTGGGACGGTTCTACCTCCTGGATATTCACTATGATTATTCTCTTATAAGCCCTTTCTGTGGCGTCGCTCAGACGCCCGACTGCGGCATGCTTGTTGTTCATATATCTTTTATAAGCCCTTTATGTGGTGTCGCCTCGACGCCCGACTGTGGCATTATTATTCCGCATTTTTCCGCTCGAGGAGTCATTCAGATACTCGCTTGGCACCCAGTACTTTATATTTGTGGATTTTACCCACATGTGTGCATCTTGGTCTTTCATATTTTTCGTGACAGACATGTGATCACATAATAATCCGGAGCATGTTTGATATATTATACCCGTGTTCTTAATGTTTGCGAGTACATTCAAACGTACTCACTGGCTTGTCCCTGGCTATTGTCTTGGCCAGATTCCTTGCTTGGAGATAAGCATTGCGGTGACAACCTCGGAACCTACGCGTTGACATTTGCAGCCTCGCGAAGATAGGAGTTATCCTGGTCAGCTGTTTCTTGTGGGAAATGGAGTCCCATAGACGCAGATGAACCACAGACCGCTTCCGCCATCAACCACTAGCAAACCAAATGTTGTACTCCTAGGCCTAAATGGTCTTGTACTACATATTTTTTGTACTTGCTTGGAACTCTTGTATCAAGTTGGTACCTCATCAGCTAATAGTAATCCTGGGGCTGATGAGCGCACAGGCCATTTTTCTGGGAATTTATATCCCAAAAATCCGGTCGTGACAACTTTGCACCCGTCCAGAGCCCCGACGCTGCTTCCCCGGAGCCGTCGACCATCGTGACATCTCTACTTCCCTTGCCGCTGGTAGCCACCGCAACCGCGTCAGCATCACCGACTAGGCAGCTAGAGCTGCCTACTTCATCGGGCCGCCTGATAGGTTGCACCCTCATCTCAAATCACTTTATTTAGGCGTTAGTTGTCTGAATTTTTATCTGGGCCAATCGATGCCCAATGGGAAGCAGCACCCCTCGAGCCGGCGGAGCTCCTAGGCTGCCGGTTGGCTGGTGTCTAACGTAAGGGTGCGGGGGCGCAAGTTCGCCGCGGAAGAAGCGCTTAGATGGCTATCTTAGAGTTGCGTGGGTTGAAGGTACTGCCGCCGCCGGATCTGGATGACGGCGGGTCTTTGTGGATTGGCCTGGGGGCGGCGCAACCACGGTAGTGCGGTGGGGCGGGGAGCGGGGTTTTGTTCGAGGCCACGGACGGCGGAGGCAGGCTGCTCTGCCGGTGGTCACTGGATATTTGGGAAAGATTCCGAATAGTGTCAGCCGGGAGGCACAAGACAACCATCAAGCCATCCGGTGTAGATCGGACAGTGCCAAAATAAAATAAAATCGTGTGACCCCAATTTAGTCGTCAGTCAACAGACGTGTGACCACTCTCGTACCTTGTTGTTGATCTCTTAGGGTATTTGTTAGGTAATAGTTCGATCTAGGTTTCAATTACAGGCAGGAGGGTTGAATCAGTCTCATCACTCAGATACAACTCGCTACAGGAAGGGAACAGAAGAGAAAAGCCGCCGTGCCGATTTCTGATCCAAGCCCGGATGGTGCTCCTGCCGAACGATGCGCCCTATGTATGGTTCTTCCACTCCGGCCCCACGTACAGACGGTTGGGGTGCTTGATCCGATGTGGCCTGGCGATGACGCGACTTTGCCCCTGATTGGTTTCCGTGGTTGGTTCTGCTGCCAGCGTGTTCCCTCTTGCTGCCGCCTCCGCTGATTCCTTCGTTGCCTTGGCTATGTTCCGGTCGGTCTTCGCTGCTTCTGCAGTTGGGACGCTGACATCCCCCGCTCCTTGAGAGCATGCTTGACCCCAAGCTGCTACATTCGGGTATCGCCCTTTGAGCATGAGAGCGTCTTCCCACGTAGCGTCCAGCATCTCTGAATCCGACCAGCGTACCAAGTACTGCTCTCGCCGTCCCATGGGAGTCTGTCTCCAGCGTTTGTTGAGTAACTCCACTGGGACTAATTCTGCAGGTCGAGGAGTTGGCAATGTAGGAGAGGCAGGTGTACCTGGTAATGCTTGCCGTAGCTGGGAGACATGGAACACCGGATGAATTTGCGATTCCTGGGGAAGTTCCAATTCATATGCCACCGGATTAATCTTGCGCAGTATCTTGTATGGTCCGAAGTATCTAAAGGCGAGCTTGTGGTTGGCTCTGCGATGCACCGAAGACTGCACATACGGTTGGAGCTTAACGAAGACAGCAGCTCCTACACTGAATTCTCTGTCGGACCTCTTCTTTCTGCTTGTATCTTCATTATGTGGCGAGCTCGATGCAGATGTTGTTTTAACACTAGTTGCATTGTTTTCCTTTCTTCCAACCAGTCTTTCAGTGCTGGTACCTTACACGCAGACGCGGCTTCAATCCCCCAATGCCTTGGTTCATGACCGTACAGGGCATCGAATGCAGACATATCCAAGGCTGAGTGATAACTAGAATTGTACCAGAATTCTGCCAACGGGAGGAACTAGCTCCAATGATTTGGGCACGCATGGATGAAGCATCTCAAATAGATTTCCAAGCATTGATTGACGCGTTCAGATTGACCATCAGTTTGTGGTTGATACGGAGTGCTCATCTTGAGTTCAGAACCGATGATGTCGAATAGTTCCCTCCAGAACTTGCTTGTAAAAATGGGATCGCGATCTGATATGATAGCTTTTGGTAACCCATGGAGTTTGTAGACATTATCTAGATATGCCCTCACCACCTTTGCTCCTGTGAATGGGTGTTGCAATGGTAGGAAATGGGCATATCATGTGAATTTCTCCACAACGACCAAGATGCAATTTGCTTTGCCAGATTGTGGAAGTCCATCAATGAAGTCCAATCTAACAACTTGCCACGCTCCTTCAGGTAACGGAATTGGCTCGAGTAATCCTGGGTATTTAACCCTTTCTAGTTTTGCTTGTTGGCAGATCAGACATTCCTGCACATATTGTTTAATGGCTTGCTTCATTTTTGGCCAGGCAAAGAGCCGCCTAAGGCGTCTGTTAGTTGTTGGGAATTCCGAACGGCCACCCACAGTGCTATCGTGAAATGCACGAAGGACGCTCTTCTGGATTGCAAGGGAGCCGCCTAGCCACAATCTATTTCTATAGTATAACAGCCCGTCAGCGACTGAGAAGCGCCCCTTCGGATCTGATGTATGCTTGAACTGCTCCAATAATTTGCTGGCGTGTGTGTTGTCCGTGTAGCTGGCCCTGATATCCTCGATCCAAGGGGGTTGACAGACGGAGATCGCCATTGCTTGACTCTGTGCTTGGTTGCAGCGGGACAGTGCGTCGGCAGCGTTATTGGTGGTGCCCTGTCTATAACAGATTTTGTACCGCAGCCCCAAGAGTTAAGTAAATGATTTCTATTGCCAAACTGTCGACAGCCGCTGATCATCCAAGTGCACTAAGCTGTGTTGATGCGTCCTAATCAAGAACTCATCATGATGTAAATATGGTCGCCATTGTTCCGCAGCCATAAGTATGGAAAGGCATTCCTTCTCATAGGTGGAAAGCCCCCTGTGTTTGGGAGCCAGAGGTTTGCTCATATATGCGATTGGGTGCCCTCCCTGTTGTAACACTGCGCCCACTACGTAATCACAGGCATCTGTATCAATAACGAATTGCTTGCTGAAATCTGGAAGGTGCAGGACTGGTGCTAATATCAAACTCTGCTTGAGTAGTTCAAATGTTGTAGTAGTGTCTTCAGTCCAGACAAACGGGTGGTTCTTCTTCAGCCGATTGAAAAGAGGCCTGGCAATAATGCCAAAATGCTTGACAAATTTCCTGTAGTAGCCAGCCAACCTAAGGAAACTGCATACTTCACGGCCGTTACGAGGTAGAGGCCAGTTCTTGATGGTCTCGATCTTGCTTGGGTTTGTAGAGACGCCATGCTCATCGATAACGTGACCCAAATAAGCAATCTATTTCTGACCGAATGCACATTTTGATTGCTTGACTTGCCAGTGGTCTCGTCGAAGCAATTGTAATATTCGCCGGAGGTGCTCTACATGTTGCTCTAGAGTTTTACTGAAAACCAATATATCGTCAAAGAACAGAATGATGCAGTCTCTTAGTAGCAGTTGCAGAGTGCAAGTGACTGCACCAATGAAGGTTGGTGGAGCCGCCGCCAGTCCAAAAGACATAACCAAGAATTCCCAATGACCGGAGTGCGTAGTGAATTCCGTCTTGTACTCCTCGCCCTCTGCCATTCTGATCTGATGGTATCCCGCACACAGATCCAGTTTAGAGAACCACTTGGCCCTGACCAATTCGTCTAGCAGTTCATCAATTATCGGAACGGGGTACTTGCTGACAATTGTCATTGCATTCAGACATCTATAATCCACGCATAACCTCCAGGTACCGTTCTTCTTCTTTACCAGTAGAGCTGGGGAGCAGAATGGACTGGTACTCCTTCGAATGATTCCTGCGTCTAGCAGCTCTTTAATCTGACGTTCAATTTCATTCTTGAGTTCTGGTTTGTGCCGATATGGTCGCAGGTTGACAGGCTGAGCCCCTTCCTTGAGAGGAATCCTGTGATCGCAAGCACGTCGCGGTGGAAGGCCTTTGGGTTCCTCAACCACATCTGTGTACTGCTCCAAAACCCGAAGAATTTCCACGGGAATTGATTCTTCTTTGACCCCCGTGTCGTTCGCAGCATTCAAATGGATGACATAAGCTACTGACCCCTATTTATAGGCAGCCACAAGTTCTTGAGAAGATATTGCAGAACAGTGGATCTGATCGCTGGTGACTGCCTTCAAGTCCACTAAACCTTAGTCTGTGGTAATTGTCATCCATTGCGCCTCCCAATCGATGTGCATAGGACTATGTTTCTTGAGCCAGTCCATGCCGAGGATGGCGTCGTACACCCCCAATGATATGAGCTTGAAATCTGTAACAAACTCATGACCATGCGATGTCCACGGACATTGTGGAATGAAACTGTCACAACGCAATACTGCACCGTAGGCTACCTTGACCTTGCAAACTGTAGGCAATTTGCAAACCCCCGTCAGTTTAGAAGCCATTCGATGATCGACAAACGAAGATGAACTGCCAGAGTCCACTAGTAAGACATCTCTCTGCCTTGGATCCAAGCATGAACCTGCATCACGCCCGGACCTGAACCTCCCTCAATTGCTTGCTTTGAAATGGTACACAGATTGTCCTCGTCAGGCTCGTGTGGCTCTTGCTGATGCTCGCCACTTGCTTCTTCTCCTGCAAACAGCGCCAGCAATTCCTCCACCACATTCATCTGTACTGTAGGTGGACATGTGTGCTCCTTGCCCCACCTTTCGCCACACTGAAAGCAAAGGCCTCGAGCGCATCTGAATGTGCGCAGTGCTGAAATTTTGCTGCTATCTGATGCTGAACTTGCTATTGCTGCATCAGTACCTCGGCAATCTTCAGCACTAGCAGTAGGTGCCGATGGCCTCAGGTTGCTCACTGGAAGACTTGGTGTGCTGGTTGTGACCCAGCGCGACGAGGATGGACGGCTGGGTGCGGAGCGCATGGAGAGCTCGCCATCCGCAACTTCTTCCTGGAGCAAAGCCAATGAACACGCCGTGTCGAGGTCTGGCGGTCTTTGAATGAGCACCACCGCCTGTCAAGAAAAAATACGGGTCCGTCAGTTCAGAGTAAGAGATCATATGATTCATCGAAGTCTCAAAACGCTCAATGAAATCGGCGACTGAATCAGACTGACGGATACCATAGAATTGCCTAATGAGTAATTGGTGCTTATCACGCCCAAATCGTGTGCACAACAGGGCTGTGAACGATTCCCAGGCAAGACCCGCGATCTTGCGCTGAACTGACTGCAACCAAATTGCGGCAGGACCAGAGAAATTCAAAATTGCCATCGGAACCCAGTACGATTCGTTGACCGTGAACATCTGAAAATACTGCTCTGCCAAAGTTTTCCAGAGTTGGGGATTTTCGCCCGCAAAGACAGGAAATGTCATCGGTGGTGGAGCTTGACCCATGGCTGCTAGCATTTGCGAAGATAGGGGAAGTGACTGTTGGGACGGGATATGGTCATACCCGTGACCGGGGGCGTCGCCTGTGACTCGACGGTCACCGACGAAAGATCCCCGGTGTGCAGTGACGCGCCGCGGCATGGTTGCCCTTGGATCTCGCATGCGACCGCAGGAGGGGTCGCTGGCGGCGTGGAGGACGACGCAACCTGAAGAGCCGCGACCGAGAGTTCAAGCTGCGTGAATCGCGCCTCCAGCTCCGGCTTCCAGGTGACGTGGGAGTCGATGCGTGTTGTTTGTGTCGCCAAAGCTTGGAGAATCGTGGTGGTGTCGCCGTCTTGCTTCTTGGCGCGAGCGGTGGCCTCTTCGCGCATCTTGTCGGCGCGGGTGGTAGCCTCGTCGCTCATCTTGTCGAGGTAGGCCTTCAGTGCGGGATCCATGGCGGTGATGAGATGGTCGCGGGCTTGCTTCTGGCGGCGGCGGCGGCTAGCTGATACCAGGATGTTAGGTAATAGTTCGATCTAGGTTTCAATTATAGGCAGGAGGGTTGAATAAGTCTCATCACTCAGATACAACTTGCTACAGGAAGGGAACATAAGAGAAAAGCCGCCGTGCCGATTTCTGATCCAAGCCCGGATGGTGCTCCTGCCGAACGATGCGCCCTATGTATGGTTCTTCCACTCCGGCCCCACGTACAGACGGTTGGGGTGCTTGATCTGATGTGGCCTGGCGCTGACGCGACTTTGCCCCTGATTGGTTGCCGTGGTTGGTTCTGCTGCCGGCGTGTTCCCTCTTGCTGCCGCCTCCGCTGATTCCTTCGTTGCCTTGGCTATGTGCCAGTCGGTCTTCGCTGCTTCTGCAGTTGGGACGCTGACAGTATTTCTTCAGATCAATGAGATGTGTCGTTCTTCACATTATGTGTTTTCTGCATCTTCAACCACACCGTCTTCTGACTCATCGCAGCTGCTCCAAGAAGGGAAGCATGCACCAGAATGGAGCTATATTCCCCACTCAACAGTTCCCTGCATCAAATGCACGTGCCTGACATGGACAGCCACAACAACTGCAGGGCCATCGACAAGTCAGCACATGATGCTCACTCCTATGGATGGTGGCCAGATAGGTTGTACCCTCATCTTACTTGTGTGCAACATTTATGGCTTTGCTATTCAACTAAGCATTGAAAATAGATTATCACATTTCACTGTATATTCATGCTGATCTCTTACGGGTCTTGTTCAGGAGTTAACGTTGTTCCATAGTTCAACTAAGAGACTTTTTCTTTAGGTAACGTTCTTCCATAGTTATCATCCATCAGCCAATGCTATCCCACAGACCCACAGGCTGGTGATTATAGTATTATACCACTTCTAGTATAACCTATGTTGTTCCTTAATACTTTTGTGTGCAATCTAGTTAATCTTGAGTACAAACGATACATATTCTCTATCTTTCAACTGTGTTCTCCCTTTAGTTTTTGAGACTTGTTGCTGCTAGTTAACCCCAGTCCTACTATTTATGTCTTCTCCTACGGGCACTCATTACATAAATCTAACTACTAGTTGTCTTCCATGCATGTCAGATATAATTGCACACACTGATTTATCCACAAGAACCTCACGGAGCAATGTAACGGCCACCAAACTTGACGTCAATGATACCAAATATGTTGGAACATGTAAAGGCAGTTCTTCACAAGACTTGCAGAAACATGATGAATCCTATTCACCCCATAAGGTCATTGCTCTAACTTGGCCCTTGATATGGGTACATCATGCATATAATGTCCTAGAGTGCATCTACTCTGTTGCAATGCCTTGTGCTTAGCCTGCTGATCATGCATGTAAATATGGCATGCCTTCCTATTTTTCAGTACCTATTCCATTCATGATAACATGTTTTAAAATTCAAGTACTGTCCTTCTACTCTATCGCAATGCCATATGCTTAGTTTGGACATCTTACTTCTCCATATCTTATGCATTGTTATTCATCAGTATGTACTTCATCTGTCTACCATACCATTTTTTTACATTGAAGTGCTGTTCTAGTGGTCTCTTGCAATGCCATCTTAGTTTCCCAATCATACATGCATATGTTGCCTTAGTGTTTTTCTGTATATATTCCGCTAGCATATAGTTTTACTTTCAAGTAGTGTTTTTTTACACTGTTGTCCTGTCGTATCCCTAGCTCTTACATCATACATCCTCCGTCAGGATTACATGTCGCACAAATGGATAAAACTGGATGTATCTAGAACTGAAATACTCCTAGACCCATCCATTTATTTCCGGATGGAGGGAATACATGTCAATATGTCATGCCTTTCTATTCTTCAGTACCTATTCCATCTTTGTTGTAGCATGTTTTATAATTGAAGCACCATTCTTCTATATAAGGCATGCAAGGGGAAGACGTCTATGTTAGAATCTGAAGGGTTACAAACCAGGTCTATGCAAAAGATCCAAACGCCATGAGATAATAAACCAACTCCAGTTTCTGCTCCAGGACAAAGAAACCCAACTCCTACTGATAATAAGCAGATTCCAGTGGCCAAAGAACAAGTCCGCTCCAGTCCAGCAAAAATATGTCAACTCCATTCTAAGAAGCGTGTGCGTATCCTCACATCATGAAATTTTATAACATTCTGATCATATTTTCTACATGTTTCTTACCCATCTCTCTTTTAGAAAATAAGCCAAAATGATAGAAGAATTTCTGCACTGGGATCGTACTCGAGGAAACTATCTTGCGGGAATTCTCTGTGCTCCAATGCTGATGTAAGTACCTGTTGAATATCACTATATTTTTACATCAGCATGTATTTTGTTAATCGGCATGAATCCAACCTTTATCTGATCTAAATTTAGTTGTAGCAAAATGTATAATTAAGGGCGACAATGTTGATTTTTGTAAGGAAAACTGCCTGGTAGTTTTCCATACCGAGCTGCATGAGTTTACTATCTCATATCATGCAAATTACTGAATAGTAGTGCTGCTTTGGTTGCCCATTCATTCATTCAATGTGTCAATGTTGCTTTCGTATTAGCTTACCTGGCTGATGATAGTTGTGCCATATTGTGTTAATTTGGTGTAGGCCGGTGTGGTCTGGTTGCGCAAACGTTCGTTGTGTCAATGTTGCTTTCCTATTAGCTGATCTGGCCAACGATAGCAATGCTAGTGTGTTAATTTGGCGCAGGCTGCTGAAGATAAGAATACAAACTCTGAAAATAGCAAGGCAGCCCCATTGTTTCTTTCCAATAAATCTAGGCCAGGTAATATGGCAATAACTCTTGATTAATCTGTTCGGTTCCCCTCCTAATTTATGTATGATGCAGTGGTCAAGACACTCTCCACTATCAATAATACAAGCCTGCCAAAACCGCCATATGAATCTATTCAGTTTCCTCTGTCTCGAATGCAATGGAAAAAAATGTATGTTTGTGAACCAATTAATGGCTGAAGCAATGATGGAAATGGTGGAGGAATCACAGGTGCACATTCGTGCGCAACAACAACTAATCAATGTTTTCAGAGACAGTGTAGCAAAGCAGCAAGAACTTTCCCACATGCTTATGGGCGTCATCCGTGCTGAGGTTGCAGATTGTGACGTTGTAGATCGTTAGGTTCTGTTCATTTATTTGCACTGGCATCAATCTTTGATTGCCCAGTGGATGTAATTTCCTGTAATATATGCTGGATGTGCAACGTTTTTCCATGTATGCCGTACCTTTGCTTGATCGGTTTTGGTCCTGTGCATAATTGCTCGTCGTAATGGGCTCAAATTATCTAATTGGGCCTAAAGACATGTACGAACTTTAGTGGGCCCATTAAGTTAATGGGCCGTTACCAGGCCGAAAGTTAATGGTCGGCCCTCTTACCTCCCGGTTCATTAACAGGCCGACATCGAAGCGGGCAACAGGTGGGCCCATTTGATTTCACGGGCCGTTATCAGGCCGTTACTAAGATCGGGCTACATATGGCCCAACTATACTATGGGCCTTTAGCAGGCCGAAAGAGACAGCGGGTCCGTACTAGACCATGAAGAGCATGGGCTGCTAAGAGGCCGAAAGTCAGGTCGTACTGTAAATGGCCCAATTGTGTTGTGGGCCTTTAGCAGGCCAAAAGAGAAACCGGGCTGGTATTGGACCATGAAGAGCATGGGCCATTAAAAGGCCAAAACTCAGGTCCGACTACAAATGGCCCAAATCATTTATGGGCCGTCAATAGGCTGAAAGACACACCGGGCCGGGAAATTGGCCCAACACTTAAATGGGTCGCTAAAAGGCCAAAACTAAGGTCCGACTACAAATGGCCCAACTCATTTATGGGCCGTCAACAGGCTGAAAGACACACCGGGCCGGAAATTGGCCCAGCACTTAAATGGGTCGCTAAAAGGCCGAAAGATGTATATCCTGAAAATTGGCCCATCCCTTGAATGGGCCATTAACAGGCCGAAATCACATCGGGCCGATATCGAGCCCAAATATATAGCAGGTTGTTAACGGGCTTGAACTGCTGATTGGCTGCAATGGTGTCAAATCTTTAACAGGCCGTTGACGGGCCGAATTGGCACATTTCGTATGGGCCGTGGGCTTAAATGGACCTGACACAAGTAGGCCTTACATGGGTCGGCCTGCTAATTTTTACCAAGCCGGCCTTTTTCACTGGAATGGGCCACTGTTGGGCCGTGCCACGTGTCGACCTATCATAGGCGCCTCCTGTCCAATGAATGGATGACATCTGTCCCAACTGTTAGCCAACACATGTTTCCTCCAGCCAATGAGAATTTTACACGTGGAAAATCCTCATTGGTCCGGGCTGTTAGCGGGTAATCGGATCCAAAACTGGACCCGATAGCTTAACGGTGTTCCGTTACGGTGGATGCCAGGTGTCGGTCACCCTTGACGAAAGCACTTCCATGACACACGATTTATCGTCATGGAATTGGACACTTCTGTGATGATAATTTTGGTAATGTCATGGAACACTTCTACGACAGCACAGGTATGACTATCTTGATTCTGTCATAAAATTGTCATGGATGTACATGCATGACAAAAAACATGACCTACTGTGACAAACACGTATCATCACGAAAGTGTCTTTTTTTTGTAGTGTTAGTCGCTCCCAAACCACAAGACCCGTTGCTGCTATACTTAGCGGCAACTAATCAAGTGGTCAGTGCAGCACTAGTGGCACAGCGGGAAGTGGATGAAGCAGCAGCCACAACCATTGTCCCCTCTCGGGAGTAAAGTGAACACACCCCGGCATGGTCAGATGCAGTTCAAAACAGAGAAGATCAAGGCACCAGAGGCAGTCTCAAGGTTGCGGCAAGGAAGAAGCAGGTGCAGCGCCCAGTGTACTTCGTCAGCTCCCTGTTGCAGGGGGCTACACCTAGGTACTCTAGCATGCAAAAGTTGATTTTTGGCCTCATCATGGCCTCAAGAAAACTGCGCCACTACTTCCAAGCCCACGAGATCACGGTGGTCACTTGTTTTCCTTTGCAAACGGATACTCCGAAACCCTGAGGCCACCGGCAGGATAGTGGAGTGGGCCTTGGAGTTATTCGGCTTTGGTTTGAGATTTGAAAGCACATCAATTATTCATAGTAGAGCATTGGCAGAGTTTATTGCAGACTGGACGCCAACTCCTGATGAAGAAGTGTTGGAGGCAGTTATTCCCGGCAAGGAAGCGCCCCAAGAATGGATTATGTATTTTGATGGTGCCTTCTCCCTACAAGGTGCCGGGGCTAACATGCTTCTTGTTGCTCCCGCTAGGGAACACCTTATGTACGTCATCCAGATGCATTTTCCCCAGGAGAAGGCTACCAACAATACAACAGAGTACGAAGGGCTCCTTGCCGGCCTCAGGATTGCAACAGAACTGGGGATCAAGAAGTTGATCATCCGCGGAGAATCGCAACTTGTGGTGAGACAAGTCAACAAGGATTACCAAAGTCCAATGATGGAGGCATACGTTGAGGAAGTGAGAAAGTTGGAGGAGCGCTTTGACGGATTGCAAATAGAGCACGTACCCCGTGCGGAAAACAACATTGCTGATCATCTGTCAAAGTGCACTACGCGAAACTCCGGGTGGAACCAGGGACTTTCGTTCTCCATCTGACTCAGCCCTCTGTATCCCTATTAACAATGGCCAGAAAGAGGAGGAAACTGGACTCCGGCAAGCCTCTCCTAATAGAACCTTCTGAGGCTCCCGGCAGAGATCTTGGCAGGAACAACTCCCCTTCGGTCGCTGAGCTACACCCTCCCGCTAGACCATCGGTCCCCGTGGTCGAGGAATGCGCTCCCGTGAATGAGGAGGTGCCGCTAGTCCTCATTGTCGAGCCTCAGGATCCAACTTGGGCGCGGCATATAGTCCATTTCCTCCAAATTGGAGAACTTCCGGAAGAGCAAGAAGCTGAAAGAGTAGTCCGGAAGGCCCATATGTATCAGTTCATTTGCCAGGAAGAAGGAAACGAACTATTGGCAGAGATACACAAGGGTATGTGCGGCTCACACACTTGATCGAGGGCTCTGGTTGGAAAAGCCTTCCGGCAAGGATTTTACTGGCCCACAGCCCTCCAAGATGCAGTTGAGTTGGTCACCTAATGTGAAGCCTACCAGTTCCATTCCAAGAATATCCATCTGCCAGCCCATGCTCTTCAGACAATCCCTTTGTCATGGTCGTTTTCGGTCTGGGGGCTCGACATCTTGGGCCCCTTCCCCCGTGCTACCAGGGGCTTTGAATTCTTGTTCGTAGCACTTGACAAGTTTACAAAGTGGCTGGAAGTAGAGCCTGTGAGAAAGGTGACTGCTCAGTCAGCTATCAAGTTCTTGAAAGGATTGGTGTGTCATTTCGGGGTCCCTGCTCGAAACATCACCAACAATGGCACCCGATTCATGAGCCACGCCTTCATGCAATACGTTCATGCCCTCGGAGGCAAGATCTCATTCGCCTCTATTGCTTATCCAAGGAGCAATGGGCAAGCTGAGAGGGCAAATGCTGAAGTGTTGTGAGGACTCAAGATGAGAACATTTGATAAGTTGCGGAAGCGTGGTAGGCGATGGATCGACGAGCTGCCGGTCGTTCTTTGGTCCCTCAGAACGACACCAAATCGAGCTACCGGGCAGACTCCCTTCTCCCTAGTCTATGGGGTAGAAGCAGTTATCCCCACGGAACTCATTTATGGGTCACCTCGAGTGCTTGCCTATGATGAAGTAACGGAGGAACATCACCAGCATGACGATTCTATGCTACTTGAGGAGAACCGTCTCTGGGCTGCTACGCATGCTGCACGCTACCAGCAAGCCCTGCGTGCTATCACAGCCATAGGGCTCATGTCTGGAGTTTTGAGGAAGGCGACCTTGTACTTAGGCGCGTTCAGTCTGCCAAGGGTACAAACAAGTTCACGCCAAAGTGGGAAGGCCCTTACCGGGTAGTACGAGTCACCATACCTGGCATTGTCCGTCTGGAGACCGGAGATGGCATTCAGTTGCAAAACTCATGGAACATTGAGCATCTCCGTATGTTCTACCCATAAGGCGCGCCTGTCGGGCCCTGCCCGGCAGCCACCATTTTCTATAGGCCTTACCGATGTTGCATGTAACCCCTTGTACAAAGCCAGGCGCAGACCCTGAGCAATAGAGAAATAAATGAAGTGATGCCCCCCCCCCCCCCGACAAATTGCATGCATGCATAAGCATATCATGAGCATAGCATGTTCATGTAGATAAGATTGCATGTGGCATCATTTTCATCTACATTCAATTGCAGGCTCTTACCATGGACTTGGTCCCGAAGAAGAGAAGAGAAGAAGAGCCTACATTGTGATCCCTGGCAAGCCAAACAGATAAGTTCTTTTCTCATCCATACGTGTTCTGTAAGTAGAGACTTGTGCATATGAAAACATCGCCACCTTCAAAAACTTAGGTGCTCCCATCCCTTGACACGAACGTTGCTTCGGTCAGGATGGTTGCAGTGGCCTATGGCGAGAAGGTTTGGCAGGGGGCTGGTCCCTCTTTATGGTTTACGCCTGGCAAGCCTAGCACCGCAACAACAAACTGAGGGTACCAATAGGATAGCCTGCCGGGGGAAACTTGTTTACTTAAATGTATAGAGGCATTTCACCTCTGCATGGACACGTTACATGCATAAGTACCCGACAAGGTTTGTCTTTTTCATTAATATGCTGATCAACAAGTACAGATCTTACAGAACACAAACATGGGTAGAGAAGATTACATAATTTAAACTAAATTTTGGCAGGTGCGTGTACATTTTAGATTGAAAAAAGATAAGTGCCCCGTGAAGCCCTTTCTTGTCCCTGTCCTCCAAAGCACTATGACAGGAGGCGAAGCGGGCAAAAGGGGCGCCTAGACAGAAGCCTAGCCGGACCATGTCGGGCTCCAGGAAAGGTAGCCCAACAAGACCAGGAAGGCGCGGGCGAAGGTGATGGTGAAGAGATCAGCGGAGATGGCCCGTCAGCCGCCACCACCAAGGCCAACAGTACGCGGCAGGGAGAACGAAGACACAGCCCGCGAGGAAGCCTGCCGGGGCCCTACTGGAAGGTTGCTGGAGGAGCCGGAAGCACCATCTTTGCCTCCGCATCCAACTCCCCGACAAATCACCTTGCCAGAGAGGAGATGCAGGTGCAGATGGTGGTGCTGCGCCTTACGGTGATGGTGCGACTGGTGCTCAGCCAGAGTCAAATTCATCGTCCTCCTGGTCGACGTTGTCATTATCACCGTCACTGTCCTCCTCGTCGCTATCGCTCGAGGAGGAGCTTTTGTCGTCGGTTGAGCTCTCCGCGCAACACCCTAAGCAAGCACCAGAGCACCCAAAGACCTTGACGGAGAGAAAAACAGCCTCCATTAACTTAAAATGGAGGACATGCCCTTCCGACAAGCTATGGGCACGAGGAAAGGTCTTCTAGCCACGGCTGAAGAACATAACATGAGGAGCGGGGAAGTCCACATCCACCCGCATGTTGTCGTTCCCGCAGCCCCTCATGTGCAGTATCAACGCGCGCGGCTGTTCGAACACCATCGCCCTTGCGAATGGAGAAGGGAGACGGTGGTGGCCGCACGGAGGCTTGTACAGCCTGATGACAAACTCCAGTGGCTGGTCTCCGACATGACCTTCTATCAGGGGAGGGGCGGCCGGTGGGGGTGCAATCAGAGCGCCGCCCCGTCCCCCTCGGCCCCGTGCGCCACGACAACCACGACCTCGCCCCCACCCACGTCCTGTCGTAGCGGGCTCCACCCCTGCATCCTCGGCAGGAGGAAGGAGACGTTGTCAAGCAGAAGTTCTCGTCACCACTGGAGCAGCGCCAGACCCTCAACCTCACACCATGATAGGCAAGGACTACTGTAGGAATGGAGGGAGAAGAAGGTGTGGAGGAACGCCTCGCCCCGCGTCCCTTTTATAGGTGAGCATGGCAGAGGGCTAGATTTTTCTATGAAGGTAGCCGCCCCGTTCAACGTGTCCGGCTCCCGCCTTGCCATTAACGGCTCGAAGCATCGAGGCCGACCCCCTGCACGAATCCATGATGCCTGGCTTTCTACCATGGCGCTCATTCCTGCGCCCTCCCCATCCACCACTGATGTCTGCTAGAACTACGTCGGTATTTCCCCAAAGTGGAAGGGATGATGCAGCACAGCGACGGTAGGTATTTCCCTCAGTGATGAGACCAAGGTTATCAAACCAGTAGGAGAACCAAGCAACACTACGTAAACATGACCTGCACACAAATAACAAATACTCGCAACCCGACGTGTTGAAGGGGTTGCCAATCCCTTTCGGGTAACGGCGCCAGAAATTGGCACATGGACGTGAGAGAGTTGTAAATATTTATAGATCGAACGCCAAATAAAATAAAGTGAAGCAAGATATTTTTGTATTTTTAGCTTAATAGATCTGAAAATAAATGCAAAGGAAAATAGATCGTGAAGGCAAATATATTAAAGAAGAGACCCAGGGGTCGTAGTTTTCACTAGTGGCTTCTCTCGAGAAAAATAGCAAACGTGGTAAACAAATTACTGCTGGGCAATTGATAGAACATGAAATAATCATGATGATATCCAGGAAATGATCATTATATAGGCATCACGTCCAAGATTAGTAGACCGACTCCTGCCTGCATCTACTACTATTACTCCACACATCGACCGCTATCCAGCATGCATCTAGTGTATTAAGTTCATGGAGAAACGGAGTAATGAAATAAGAATGATGACATGATCTAGACAAGATCTATTTATGTAGAAATAGACCCCATGTTGTTATCCTTAATGGCAACGATTCATCCATGTCGGTTCCCCTTCTGTCACTGGGATCAAGCACCGTAAGATCGAACCCATCACAAAGCACATGTTCCCATTGCAGGATAAATAGATCAAGGTTGCCAAAAAAACCAAATATCGGAGAAGAAATACGAGGCTATAAGCAATCATGCATATAAGAGATCAAAGAAGACTCAAATAACTTTCATGGATAAAAAGATAGATCTGATCATAAACACAAAGTTCATCTAATCCCAACAAACACACCGCAAAAAGAGTTACATCATATGGATCTCTAAGAGACCATTGTATTGAGAATCAAGCGAGAGAGAGGAAGCCATCTAGCTACTAAGGACCTGTAGATCTACAAAGAACTACTCACGCATCATCGGAGAGGCACCAATGGACATGATGCACCCCTCCGTGATGGTGTCTAGATTGGATCTGGTGTTTCTGGAACTTGCGGCGGCTGGAATTGATTTTCGTCGACTCCCCTCGGGTTTCTGGAATATTGGGGTATTTATAGAGTAAAGAGGCGGTCTGGGGGGCACCCGAGGTGGGCACAACCCACCACGGCGTGCCTAGGCCTCCAGGCGCGCCTTGGTGGGTTGTGCTCCCCTCGGAGCACCCCCCCAGGCGCTTCTCCGGCCCACTGGATGTCTTCTGGTCCAAAAAAATCCACAAAAAGTTTCCCTGTGTTGGGACTCCATTTGGTATTGATTTCGTGCGATGTAAAATCATGCAAAATACATCAACTGGCACTTGGCACTATGTCAATAGGATAGTAGCAAAAAATGATATAAAATGATTGTAAAACATTCAATAATGATAATATAACAGCATGGAACAATCAAAAATTATAGATACGTTGGAGACGTATCAGCCACCAGCCTTACACAGTGCATGCGATACGCGTGGGAGAAGCACTTGGAGCGGGAAAGGTAATGGGGTGGCGGTTACCCCCCCCCCCCCCCCGTGAACATGGGACATGGGTACCCTGCGGATCGTGGCCCATTATCACCCCCACTGCAATTGGCGTTACGCGACGCACGGGAGAACTGGAAACTAACTCGAGCTCAGGTTAATGAAGAAGCAAAGAAGATCCCAAAGGACAAGAAATTGCTACCCTCTCGCCTGTGCAGAAGATAGGGCCTACCCCGACAACGCCCGACAGCGCATTCGGGCCGGGCCCAGGGGCTCCTGTCGGTAGAACAAACCCTCGGTCTGCTACCCAGACCGTGCACAGGCCTAAGAGCAAGATTGCAACATCCAAGATCAGACCAAGCCGAAAAGATAGCTCTTTGAGGAGTCAGAGAGCGGATCAAGAAGACTAAGTCAAGCCAAGGGAGCAAGACACCACTAAGGGAAAACCTCCCTTGCTGGGCAGGCGAGCCTGGTGTGACGCCCCAAGACCAACGCTCCGGTTGACTTCCATGTTTTGCGTGTCAGTTGTGTGTTTATTTGTTTGTTGCATTTCATCACAGCATCATGTGCACTGCATCCGCATGTTTTCAAAGAACTTGCATCCGTTCATAGTTGTCGTGTCCCCCTTGCTTTCGTTGACCGTTCCGAGACCAACAATGTTCTTCGTTTTCCCTCTTGCCTAAACCGGAGTCTCTTTGCTCAGTGCATCGACCCCTCGCCCGCGTCCGAAACTCCTCCGGACCCGACCCGGGCAGTCGTGACCAATTGGTCCGGATCATCCCCAAATATCCCTAAAACATCTTCGGTCTATTATTTGAACTTCCCTACATATTTATTCTCGCCCGTCAAATTTTGATCGGGTGATCTAGACTCTTTTCCTTTTCCATATATATAGTCCACCCCTATTCTAATTTGAGACCAAACCCTAAAACCAAGGGGATCTGTTCCATCCATCCCGTGTCCGCTGCCGCCACCAACTCACCATCTACCTCGGGATCCTCCCGATCTAGATCCACCTCGTCTTCAGCCACCCACCAACCAGCACCTCCAGCGCCTCCCCGACGGCCTCCTCTCCACCGCACCAGGCCAGTGCCGCCGCTCGCCCTACCTTCTTCTCCTCCCTCCCAAAATCTCCCTTTCCCTCCGGTCTCTAACCTCTCGGACCTCTCTCTTTTCCTCAACAAGAGTTGCCACAGCCGCTGTCATTCCTGGCCTCCCCCACACCCTGTTGCCGCGTTGACTGAGACTGTGTCGGCCTCCAGCTAGCGTCGAGTCGCCTGCCTCAAGATTCATCAACGCTCGGAGTTCAAGCTCGCGCCCGCGCTTCGTCTCCTCCGCCTCGGAGCCACTGTCTCTGCCCGTTTTCCCGTCGTCTGCCGGCCTCCGATGCCACGGGGACAGCCGCCTTGCGCCAAGTCCCTCAGCTTCATCCTCCGCTCGGGAACGAGCATGACGCTCACCACCACCTCGCCGGAGAACGTCGTCCCCTGCCTGGATCCTCTGCCACCGTGCTGTCCATGACCACCAAATCGCCTGCGCCAAGTTCATCTTCGAACCAAGCCGCCACCCTGAAGCTTCTCCGCTACTGCGCCAAGTCCCTCTGCTGCTCCTCTATGTCGCGTCGCTGCTCTGCTTCCCGGGGGACCTCGACAAGTCCCTGCACGCGCCCTTGCCATGACGCCTTGGCCTCCTCTGCTTCCTGCGCTGCCGGAGTCGCCCTCCGTCCTTCGCCGCCGCGCCGGAGATCCCCGACGCCACGTCTCCGCTTCCTGTCGAACAGAGGGCCGTGCCCGCAACCGCTGCCTAGCTCGCCCGTGTTGACCCCGTCCCAGCGCCAGTGGACCGGTCAACTCCATCCCCTAGGCCGGCCCTTCTCTTCCTCGTTCGGCCCAGCCAGATCTGGCCGCTAGGTGAGCAGCCCAGTTCTGGCGCTCACCAGTTCGGCCCAGTCCAGCAGTTTCGGCCCGTTATGTTTTTTTTCCTGTTCCAGCATTTTTTAGCTATTTATCCAGCGAGTGCAGTTTTACAGAAAAACCCTCATGTTCATGCATGTAATAACTAATTAACCATGCATCATATGTAAATAATTTATATATGTAAAATGCTTAGAATTTCATCTAGTTTCGTAATATGCTGCTTTCGTCCATGTTTAAAATGGTTAAATTGCTGTTTGCTTTAATTTGCATAAATGCCATGTTAAAATGTTTTATTTCATAACTAAATAAACTTTATATGTAAATGGGGTAGAAAAATGCCTAGTTTAACATGGTGCACTTCATTTTGCTGCTTAACAACATTAAAATTGTGTTTAGGGCAGAAGAGTAGCAAATTCGAAATATGCATATGAGGATTTTCCGGAATTGTAACTTTTTGTTCCGGCCTCATTTAAACTTGCCTAAATAGTTAGTTTACTTATGCTTCACCTCTTGCCATGTTAATCAACATTTAAGATTGTTGGGTACATAAACGAGAGCGAATTAAATAACTTGAATGTGGTGTTTCGTCAATATGCAACCCGTTGCATATTGAGCTCCACTTAACTTTTAGTATTGTTTCTGCACTTTGCCATGCCATGCCTCTTTAAACCGGACATGCATCATTCATTGTTTGTGCATCATGCCATGCTTATGCTTGTTGGTTTACCATGTTGTTTGCTTCTTTTCCGGGTGTACTTCTTCTCGATAGTTCCAGTTACGTTGTGTTTGTGAAGATCCGTTCGACTACATCCATGTGTCTTCTTCATGGACTCGTTCTTCTTCCTTCCAGGATCTCAGGCAAGATGACCATTACCCTTGATATCACTTCTATCTTTGGTTGCTAGTCGTTCGTTCTATCGCTATGTCGCGCTACCTACCACTTGTTTAACATGCCTCCAATATTGCCATGCCAAGCCTCTAACCCACCTTCGTAGCAAACCGTTGTTTGGCTATGTTACCGCTTTGCTCAGCCAATCTTATAGCGTTGCTAGTTGCAGGTGAAGATGAAGTTTGTTCCTTGTTGGAAGATGATTATGTTGGGATATCACAATATCTCTTATTTTAATTAATGCATCTATATACTTGGTAAAGGGTGGAAGGCTCGGCCTTATGCCTGGTGTTTTGTTCCACTCTTTCCGCCCTAGTTTCCGCCATACCGGTGTTATGTTCCTTGATTTTGCGTTCCTTACGCGGTTGGGGTTATGGGACCCCCTTGACAGTTCGCTTTGAATAAAACTCCTCCAACAAGGCCCAACCTTGGTTTTAACATTTGCCACCTAAGCCTTTTTCCCTTGGGTTCTGCAGAATCAAGGGTCATCTTGATTTTAACCCCCTGGGCCAGTGCTCCTCTGAGTGTTGGTCCAAACTAGAGCCCTTTGCAATGCCACCTCGGGGAAACTTGAGGTCTGGTTTTAGTTGTATGGATTGCTCATCCGGTGTGCCCTCAGAATGAGATATGTGCAGCTCCTATTGGGATTTGTCGGCACATTCGGTGGGTCTTGCTGGACTTGTTTTACCATTGTCGAAATGTCTTGTAACCGGGATTCCGACTCTAATCGGGTCTTCCCGGGAGAAGGAATATCCTTCGTTGACCGTGAGACCTTATGACGGGCTAAGTTGGGGCACCCCTGCAGGGTATAAACTTCCGCGAGCCGTGCCTGCGGTTATGTGGCAGATGGGAATTTGTTAATGTCCGGCTGTAGAGAACTTGACACTTGACTTAATTAAAATGAATCAACCGCGTGTGTAGCCGTGATGGTCTCTTTTCGGCGGAGTTCAGGAAGTGAACACGGTTTGCGTTATGTATGAACGTAAGTAGTTTCAGGATCACTTCTTCATCACTTCTAGCTTCTCGACCGTTGCGTAGCTTCTCTTCTCGCTCTTATTTGCGTATGTTAGCCACCATATTTGCTTAGTGCTTGCTGCAGCTCCACCTCTTTACCCTATCCTACCCATAAGCTTAAATAGTCTTGGTCTCGAGGGTTTTGAGATTGCTGAGTCCTCGTGACTCACAGATACTACCAATCAGTTGCAGGTGCCGATGATACCAGTGCAGGTGACGCATCCGAGCTCAAGTGGGAGTTCGACGAGGACCTTGTTCGTTACTATGTTCTCGTTTCCTGATGATCAGTAGTGGAGCCCAGTTGGGACGATCGGGGATCTAGCATTTGGGGTTATCTTCTTTTCATTTGGTTTTTGACCATAGTTGGTCTATGTGTGTATTTGGATGATGTATGATTTAGTTAAGTATTGTGTGAAGTGGCGATTGTAAGCCAACTCTCTTTATCCCATTCTTGTTCATTACATGGGATTGTGTGAAGATGACCCTTCTTGCGACAAAACCACCATGTGGTTATGCCTCTAAGTCGTGCCTCGACACGTGGGAGATATAGCCGCATCGTGGGTGTTACAAGTTCGTAATCAGAGCCATCCCCGTCTTAGGAGCCCCCTGCTTAATCGAATCGCTGACGTTGTTGAGTCTAGAACAAAATGTTTTGAGTCTTAGGATTATATATATCGGAGAGTAGGGTTCTTTTTACTCCTCAGTCCCTTCGTCGCTCTGGTGAGGTCTCCTGACGTAGATGTTTTGACTTTCCTCTCCTCAAATTTCACTAATTTTTTTTAGGATCACGCGGGTTTCTTGGGATCGTCCCGATATTCTTGTGACGAGAACGTTGTTCTTGGTGCCTCCTGACATTTAGGGGTTGTGGCAGTGTCCCGGGTAGTTGAGCTCCGAGGTGTTGTCGTCACAATTTTATCATTGCAGTTCTGGAATACCTGAGTTTTTCGCCGACATCGAAAATCTCTTTTATGCAGTTGTTGGTGAGATAACCTCGACGCCACCCAGTATTGGGGCGGGAGTTCGGTAGTATTGCCATAACTCGTATAACGGATGCTTTTCGAAGGTTGAGGTACACGATTTCCGGAGTTTTCTTGGTTATGTGTTGACGGATGGATACAACTGGATGTAGGGATTGTTAGAATTGGGTGAGATATATTGCTTCCCCTGGATCCCCAACACCAGATTGCATAACCAGAAAGTTTCTGGAGTTTATAGGTGGGAATTCAAGTAGCTCCTAGAATATCTTTCCAACAGATGCATGATATGGGATTGGGTAAATCTCTACCATATGTATTTATTCCGGCTTATTCTGCAAGCCAAATCCTTTGTTTTGTTTTGGTTTGTGGTATTCGAGTGGCTTCGATGTCAAGTGTTGATTCCATACCTTTCCTAAGCAGTGTTCTCATATTTCTATGAGAGTGGTAATCCTTCTTGATCATCGAGATTGTCATCCCAATTCTTTCGAACCGGCGTGCTTCTCTTCAAGTGGATCCGATCATTTCAACATTCGCCAGATCACCTCTCAGTTTTCCCAACGTTGTTTGTTTCATCCGTCCCAAGTTGCCTTTGTTTTCCCGCCCTCCCACCCTTTTTTTCAAGGACTCAGATTTCTTAATCAAGTATCCTTTTGTTGATGAGAAGTCTCTCCATTCTTTTCCTTCAACGTTCTTATCTGCTGATTCTCAGGAAGATGCTAAGGAAGCTACAAGTTCATCTTTTCTTCGTTCTTTTTCAATTCTTACGATGGTGCGTTCGAGATTCCTCTTCCTTGTTACCAGATCTATTCGTTTGTTCTCTCATAATCCTACCGGTGGTTTGTTCAACATTCCTATTCCTTTATTATCGTATCATTTCATTCGTTCTTTCCAATCCTACCGGTGGATCGTTGAAGACCTTCTTCAAGCTTACGCTATATCTCTCTCAATCCTTTCTACGAGAATAAGTAGTACGCCAAATCCGTTACTTGTCATCAATTTAAATTGGTGAAGGATACGCATAACCTAATTCTTATTATTGTTTCATCCAAGTGTTTTATCCCTTCCTTCTGAGTTTGTTCAGGATGAAGTAATTCTCGGTTCTAGTGTTGCATAATTTCTTTTCCGGAGTTCCAAGTTTTCCGCATTATCTCGTCGCGAAGCTCCATCTAAATCATTGCAAGGTTCACCTTGTGTTCTCAACTTCTCTTTCTTTTTATCATCCTTTTATTACCAGAGTTCTTCATGGAGGCTCTACATGGTGGTTCATCAAGGATTCCTTTCATTCTTCAATTGTTCGTCAAGATTTCTCTTGGAGTTATGATCCGCCAAGCTATACTCTTAAATAAACATGGTGTTCAAGACATGTTTTATTTTGAGGAGTTCAAGCATTCTTCATCTTGCATTCAAGTGCAATTCTTTCTACCTTATCTTTTGAAATGGTGTTATGTCATTCTTGATAATTTCCCTTCGTGTTTCATGATTCACAAGTTATCAAGAATGAGATATTTAAACCCATCATTTTCTTCCTTGGAGTTATCTTGGGTTATATATCACCTAAAGCCTTCTCTAAGGAATGTTGCTATTGTGGTGCTTATCAATGATCCAGTTTTCTCCTTCTCATCTGGGTGAAGAAGTTTTCATCTCCTTGTTGATCTCAATCCAATCAACTGTTTCCTTCAGTGGCGGGTTGTCACCTCATAATTATGAGATGTGTTCCATAAGCCCACAACAAGCTTGTTCTTTTCGTTGTTGATTTTCCAACTACTCCATTATAACCTTCTTGGAAGGGTGCTTTCCAAGCTCATTTGTGGTAGAAGTTGGCATTTTCTTCTCCATTCTTTTTTGCCAATGATCAATCTTCTATTCTTTCTTCCGGATGCATGGTGATGTTGCTCCCTTCACTCATCATCTCGAATTGTGAAGATCATGTACTTTTCCTTGCAAATCCATTTAACCGGAGTGTTGTGCCATCTCTTCAAGTTATTTTCATCTTATGAAGACTTGCATCTCTTTTCTACCAGAGTGTTGCCTGCATTCTTTCGTCCTTCATTCCTTGCTTTTTCCATTTAGCCGGAGTGTCATGTTTTCATTCGAGCTCTCTCATCTTATCAAGTTTTGCCTCCTTCCTCAACCAGAGTGCTGTCTGAAATCTTTCTTACCCCTTGTGCCATTCTCTCAATAGTTTCGGAGCTGGTGTGCTGTTGATTTCATCAAGTATCCTCTCATCTTGTCAAGATCATGTTCAATTCCTTCTATTTACAGTCGGAGTGCTGCCCAAATTCTTCCTTTCTCATCTCGTTTTAACCGGAGTGGCTTCAAAATCTATCTTGTCCCCTAAGCTCTTGGTTCTCATCATGTTCTTTGTTCCTCTTTGCTAACGGAGTGCTTGCAATCTCGCTCATCTCCATTGTATTCTTTCTTTCAATTTGTTCAACCTCTCAAGGTTCTTTGGTGACATTCGTTTGTCAGACAAGCAACTTTGCTATACCGCTTCCTCTTCCCCTTCTCTCCGGTGCCATCCTTAGATCTCGGGATGAGATCTCTTGTAAGTGGAGGAGTGTTGTGACGCCCCAAGAGCGACGCTCCGGTTGCCTTCCATGTTTTGTGTGTCAGTTGTGTGTTTATTTGTTTGTTGCATTTCATCATAGCATCACGTGCATTGCATCTGCATGTTTTCATAAAACTTGCATCCGTTCGTAGTTGTCGTGTCCCCCCTTGCTTTCGTTGACTGTTCCGAGACCAACCTTGTTCTTCGTTTTCCCTCTTGCCTAAACCGGAGTCTCTTTGCTCAGTGCATCGACCCCTCGCCTGCATCCGAAACTCCTCCGGACCTGACCCGGGCAGTCGTGACCGATTGGTCCGGATAATCCCCAAATATCCCTAAAACATCTTCGGTCTATTATTTGAACTTCCCTACATATTTATTCTCGCCCGTCAGATTTTGATGGGATGATCTAGACTCTTCTCCTTTTTCATATATATAGTCCACTCGTATTCTAATTTGAGACCAAACCCTAAAACCTAGGGGATCTGTCCCATCCATCCCGTGTCCACTGCCACCACCAACTCACCATCTACCTTGGGATCCTCCCGATCCAGATCCAACTCGTCTTCAGCCACCCACCAGCCAGCACCTCCAGCGCCTCCCCGACGGCCTCCTCTCCGCCGCACTAGGCCAGTGCCGCCGCTTGCCCTACCTTCTTCTCCTCCCTCCCAGAATCTCCCTTTCCCTCCGGTCTCTAACCTCTCGGACCTCTGTCTTTTCCTCAACAGGAGTTGCCGCAGCCGCTGTCGTCCCTGGCCTCGCCCGCATCCTGTTGCCGCGTTGACCGAGACTGTGTCGGCCTCCAGCCAGCGTCGAGTCGCCTGCCTCAGGCTTCATCGACACTCAGAGTTCCAGCTCACGCCCGCGCTTCCTCTCCTCCGCCTCGGAGCCGCTGTCTCTGCCCATTTTCCCGTCGTCTGCCGGCCTCCGATGCCACGGGGACAGTGTTGGGGAACGTAGCAGAAATTTAAAATTTTCTATGTATCACCAAGATCAATCTATGGAGTCATCTAGCAACGAGAGGGAGGGGAGTGCATCTACATACCCTTGTAGATCGCGCGCGGAAGCGTTCAAGAGAACGGGGTTGATGGAGTCGTACTCGTCGTGATCCAAATCACCGATGATCCTAGCGCCGAACGGACGGCACCTCCGCGTTCAACACACATATGGAGCGGGGACGTCTCCTCCTTCTTGATCCATCAAGGGGGGAGGAGAAGTTGATGGAGATCCAGTAGCACGACGGCGTGTTGGTGGAAGTAGCGGGATCCCGGCAGGGCTTCGCCAAGCGCAAGCTAGGAGGAAGAGGTGTCACGGGAGGGGGGAGGCGCCAGGGCTTGGGGTGCTGCTCCCATGCGCCTCCCCACTATATATAGGGGTGGAGGGGGCTGGTTTATTGCCCTCCAAGTCCATTGGGGCGTTGGCGAAAGTGGGGGGAAGAAATCCCATCATTTCCCTTCCCCACCGATTGTTATCCCCCCTTTTTAGGGATCTTGATCTTATCCCTTCAGGATATGATCTTATTCCTTCTAAGGTGGGATCTTGGTGCGCCTTGACCAGGGGTGTGGGTCCTTGCCCCCACTACCCACGTTCATGTGGGCCCCCCATGCAGGTGGGCCCCACTTCGGAACCTTCTAGAACCTTCCCGGTACAATACCGAAAAATCCCGAACATTTTCCGGTGGCCAAAATAGGACTTCCCATATATAAATCTTTACCTCCGTACCATTCCGGAACTCCTCGTGACGTCCGGGATCTCATCCGGGACTCCGAACAACTTTCGGTTAACCGCATACTAATATCTCTACAACTCTAGCGTCACCGAACCTTAAGTGTGTAGACCCTACGGGTTCGGGAGACATGCAGACATGACCGAGACGACTCTCCGGTCAATAAACAACAGCGGGATCTGGATACCCATGTTGGCTCCCACATATTCCACGATGATCTCATCGGATGAACCACGATGTCGAGGATTCAATCAATCCCGTATACAATTCCCTTTGTCAATCGGTACGTTACTTGCCCGAGATTCGATCGTCGGTATCCCAATACCTTGTTCAATCTCGTTATCGGCAAGTCACTTTACTCGTACCGTAATGCATGATCCCGTAGCTAACTCCTTAGTCACATTGAGCTCATTATGATGATGCATTACCGAGTGGGCCCATAGATACCTGTCCGTCATACGGAGTGACAAATCCCAGTCTCGATTCGTGCCAACCCAACAGACACTTTCGGAGATACCTGTAGTGCACCTTTATAGCCACCCAGTTACGTTGTGACGTTTGGTACACCCAAAGCATTCCTACGGTATCCGGGAGTTGCACAATCTCATGGTCTAAGGAAATGATACTTGACATTAGAAAAGCTCTAGCAAACGAACTACACGATCTTGTGCTATGCTTAGGATTGGGTCTTGTCCATCACATCATTCTCCTAATGATGTGATCCCGTTATCAATGACATCCAATGTCCATGGTTAGGAAACCATAACCATCTATTGATCAACGAGCTAGTCAACTAGAGGCTTACTAGGGACATGTTGTGGTCTATGTATTCACACATGTATTACGATTTCCAGTTAATACAATTATAGCATGAACAACAGACAATTATCATGAACAAGGAAATACAATAATAACCATTTTATTATTGCCTCTAGGGCATATTTCCAACAGACAGCCGCCCCGCGCCAAGTCCCTCAACTTCGTCCTCCGCTCGGGAACGAGCATGACGCTCACTGGCACCTCGCCAGAGAACGTCGTCCCCTGCCCGGATCCTCTGCCTCCGCGCCGTCCCTGACCACCAAATCGCCCGCGCCAAGTCCATCTTCGAACCAAGCCGCTGCCCTGAAGCTTCTCCGCTACTGCGCCAAGTCCCTCTGCTGCTCCTCTATGTCGCGCCGCTGCTCTGCTTCCCGGGGGACCTTGACAAGTCCCTGCACGCGCCCCTGCCATGATGCCTTGGCCTCCTCTGCTTCATCCGCCGCCGGAGTCGCCCTCCGTCCTTCGCCGCCGCGCCGGAGATCCCCGACGCCGCAGCTCTGCTTCCTGTCAAACAGACGGCCGCGCCCGCAACCGCTGCCTCGCTCGCCCGTGTTGACCCCGTCCCAGTGCCAGTGGACCGGTCAACTCCATCCCCTGGGCCGGCCCTTCTCTTCCTCGTTCGGCCCAGCCATATCTGGCCGCTAGGCGAGCAGCCCAGTTCCAGCGCTCACCAGTCCGGCCCAGTCCAGCAGTTTCGGCCCGTTATGTTTTTTTCCTGTTGCAGCGTTTTTTAGCTATTTATCCAAAGAGTGCAGTTTTACAGAAAAACCCTGATGTTCAGGCATGTAATAACTAATTAACCATGCATCATATGTAAATAATTTATATATGTAAAATTCTTAGAATTTCATCTAGTTTCATAATACGCTGCTTTCATCCATGTTTAAAATGGTTAAATTGTTGTTTTCTTTAATTTGCATAAATGCCATGTTAAAATGTTTTATTTCATAACTAAATAACCGTAGCGTCATTTTAAATAAACTTTATAAATAAATGCGGTAGAAAAATGCCTAGTTTAACATGGTGCACTTCATTTTGCTGCTTAACAACATTAAAATTGTGTTTAGGGCAGAACAGTAGCAAATTCGAAATATGCATCTGAGGATTTTCTGGAATTGTTACTTGTTGTTCCGGTCATATTTAAACTTGCCTAAATAGTTAGTTTACTTATGCTTCACCTCTTGCCATGGTAATCAACATTTAACATTGTTGGGTTCATAAACGAGAGCGAACTAAATAACTTGAATGTGGTGTTTCGTCAATAGGGAACTCGTTGCATATTGAGCTCCACTTAACTTGTAGTATTGTTTGTGCACTTTGCCATGCCATGCCTCTTTAAACTGGACATGCATCGTCCTTTGTTTGTGCATCATGCCATGCTTATGCTCGTTGGTTTACCATGTTGTTTGCTTCTTTTCTGGGTGTACTTCTTCTCGATAGTTCTGGTTACGTTGCGTTTGTGAAGATCCGTTCGACTACATCCGTGTGTCTTCATGGACTCATTCTTCTTCCTTGCGGGATCTCAGGCAAGATGACCATTACCCTCGATATCACTTCTATCTTTGCTTGCTAGTCGTTCGTTCTATCGCTATGTCGCGCTACCTACCACTTGTTTATCACGCCTCCCATATTGCCATGCCAAGCCTCTAACCCACCTTCCTAGCAAACCGTTGTTTGGCTATGTTACCGCTTTGCTCAGCCCCTCTTATAGCGTTGCTAGTTGCAGGTGAAGATGAAGTTTGTTCCATGTTGGAACATGATTATGTTGGGATATCACAATATCTCTTATTTTAATTAATGCATCTATATACTTGGTAAAGGGTGGAAGGCTCGGCCTTCTGCCTAGTGTTTTGTTCCACTCTTGCTGCCCTAGTTTCCATCATACCGGTGTTATGTTCCTTGATTTTGTGTTCCTTACGCGGTTGGGGTTATGGGACCCCCTTGACGGTTCGCTTTGAATAAAACTCCTCCAGTAAGGCCCAACCTTGGTTTTAACATTTGCCACCTAAGCTTTTTTCCCTTGGGTTCTGAAGACTCAAGGGCCATCTTTATTTTAACCCCCCGGGCCAGTGCTCCTCTGAGTGTTGGTCCAAACTAGAGCCCTTTGCAGCGCCACCTCGGGGAAACTTGAGGTCTGGTTTTAGTTGTACGGATTGCTCATCCGGTGTGCCCTCAGAATGAGATATGTGCAGCTCCTATCGGGATTTGTCGGCACATTTGGGTGGTTTTGCTGGACTTGTTTTACCAGTGTCGAAATGTCTTGTAACCGGGATTCCGAGTCTGATCGGGTCTTCCCGGGAGAAGGAATATCCTTCGTTGACCGTGAGAGCTTGTGACGGGCTAAGTTGGGACACCCCTGCAGGGTATAAACTTTCGCGAGCCGTGCCCACGGTTATGTGGCAGATGGGAATTTGTTAATGTCCGGTTGTAGAGAACTTGACACTTGACTTAATTAAAATGCATCAACCGCGTGTGTAGCCGTGATGGTCTCTTTTCGGCGGAGTTCGGGAAGTGAACACGGTTTGGGTTATGTATGAACGTATGTAGTTTCAGGATCACTTCTTGATCCCTTCTAGCTTCTCGACAATTGCGTAGCTTCTCTTCTTGCTCTTATTTGTGTATGTTAGACACCATATTTGCTTAGTGCTTGCTGCAGCTCCACCTCTTTGCCCTATCCTACCCATAAGCTTAAATAGTCTTGATCTCGCGAGTTTTGACATTGCTGAGTCCTCGTGACTCACAGATACTACCAAACAGTTGTAGGTGCCGATGATACCAGTGCAGGTGACGCATCCGAGCTCAAGTGGGAGTTCGATTAGGACCTTGTTCGTTACTATGTTTTCGTTTCCTGATGATCAGTAGTGGAGCCCAGTTGGGACGATCGGTGATCTAGCATTTGGGGTTATCTTCTTTTCATTTTGTTTTTGACCGTAGTTAGTCTATGTGTGTATTTGGAAGATGTATGATTTACTTAAGTATTGTGTGAAGTGGCGATTGTAAGCCAACTCTCTTTATCCCATTCTTGTTCATTACATGGGATTGTGTGAAGATGACCCTTCTTGCGACAAAACCACCATGCGGTTATGCCTCTAAGTCGTGCCTCGACACGTGGGAGATATTGCCGCATCATGGGAGTTACACCTGGCGAGGTCATGGTTACCCGGAGACAAGCCTCCCGATCGTCCTTGCAGGCCTGCCGGGCCCAACGAAGGCAAAATACCCCGCCAAGGCTTCACCGCTCCACCTCATAGTGATGCAACTCATCGATTGATGCGGTCTCAAGCTCCCGAGTGACTAAGTGGATGTTTCTTGCCACATGCAGCCACTTCCTATGGAAATCACCCCCAAATGACACCCGTGCAGATAGGTATGCTAGCACTGTTTGCTATATAATTAGTGCACAATGACTAATTTGCCATTATGGTGACCCCTTGTTCTATAAAAGGAGGCCCGTGGCAACCATGGAAAGGATTCGGACTCTTGTACACTCATACACTCGTAGCTGCCCCCGCCTCGAGGCAACCCTGCCGGGCTAGAGCGCTGTGTTTCCACCGCAATCCACCATAAATCCACCAAAGCAGGAGTAGGGTTTAACGCCTCGTGGCACCCCGAACCTGGGTAAAACTGCTCGCGTGGTCTCTGTCGTGCTGCGCTACGTCCCTCCTCTCTTTGTGCAATGTCCTCATCCCCCCTGCCGAACCACAAGGGGCTCATGGCGCCATAGGTGGCGATGGTTTCCCACAACGGTGAGTACAGCTCGGAGTGTAGTGGGCGGCGCCCTCGGCCGGCGCACCGCTACAAATGGCGGATGCAGTGAGAGGTCGCGTCCGCCCTGACCCCCTTGACCGTGGACCTTGACCGTGTACGTCCGGCTTTGAGGACAACATTATCCTTGGTCGTAATGGTGAGTATCATATACTACTATCATGCATATTATACTAGTGTATGATACTACGTCAGTAATGAATACTATCATAAGTTAGTATCTTAGGTTGCCTTATTAATTTCCATGCATGACACAAAGTAGTACAAAATTTTATATGATACGATATCATGATATTATACTACACCCTCTCTTTCCTCATTTAATTGTGTGCCACATCATCGAAAAAGTCTAGTTGACATGCATAATACCACTTATCATACTTCCATTAGGACCTGCTGACCTTGATGGTGTACATCACCTTGTGTCCTGATCTGAGATGCCAGGTGTACCAGATGAATGATTCCAAGTTCGACCACCGTGATGCTAGCTGCAAGCCAAGGAACACTGTTGGAGAGACCCCCCTCGTAATTTTCCTACATTGGTCGTTTGATTCATAGGATAGGATGCTATAGGATTTTTTTCCTATGAAATCATGTCTTAATAGGCCATCTAGCATCCACTTCAACTTTTGTTTCACTTCCTTTGTTTTTCCTATGTCAAACACTCTGTTTTTTTAGGGGAACACTGTGTTAATGCTATGGGATTCAAGTGGACATGCCACTCCAATCCTTTATTTTATCTATTCCTGCGTTTTAAGTTCCTACGAGGAGTGTACTTGCTCTAAATGACGTGCCCCTGCAAGAGCTGCCTATATTAATTAACCTACTCTAAAAAGGTGGACCAGCTTTGGCTATAGTATATTGTACTAGGTTAGCAGGTGACCTTGCGCTTGGCTCTTCGCCTCTTCCGGAAGTCGAACAATAATGATGGTAACACTACAAGAATCGGCTATATTGCCGTCTGCCACGGCGGACGGCAAAGGCATGAACGGCGGACGGGAAAGACCTTTGCCGTCAGCCGCGGACGGCAAAAGGCTCTGGCAAAGTAGGCTACGGTAAAGAGCTACTTTGCCGTCTGCTTCCGGGCGGCTAACGGCAGGCCTTTGCCGTCCGCGGCAGACGGCAAACTTTCTAGTGTCTTTGCCGTCCGCCGTATGATTTCATCTACACGTCACTACATGGCAGGCCTTTGCCGTCCGCCGCTGACGGCAAAATTGTTTACTCTTTGCCGTCTGCCACTGTAGGCAAACTGACCAAATGGGTCAGCTCCCAGGAAGCACAGCTGGATGCCACGTGGCTTCTTTGCCGTCCGCGGCAGACGGCAAAGAGCCTGCATATTGGCTCTTTTTTCTGTTTTTTATTAAATCCAACAATTTTCACAACAAATATATATGACATATATAGATATATTTCACAGGCATTCATATCACATATATCCAGCACATAAGTTCCATACATTCATACATAAGCAAGTTCAATCCATTCATACATAAGCAAGTTCCATCCATACATATTACATAAGCAAGTTCCATCAATCAATTCATACATAAACAAGTTCCATCCATACATAAACAAGCACTCCATAGCAAGCTAGCTTCCATGAAGTGAATGAAATCTGCAAAATGGCAAAATAAGAAAGTTAGAAATAGGTGACTAGAATAAGAAGACTAGAACAAGAATACTAGAACAAGAAGAGTAGAACAAGAAGAAGACTAGAACAAGAAGAGTAGAACAAGAAGAAGACTAGAACAAGAAGAGTATGTCATTTATGAGCTAACTTACGTGAAATGGATCATATATGAGCTAACTAAGTTGAAATGGGTCGTTTATGAGCTAGCTAAGGTGAAATGGATCATTTATGAGCTAACTTAGTTGAAATGGGTCGTTTATGAGCTAACTAAGGTCAAATGCATCATTTTTTAGGTAACTAAGGTGAAATGGATCGTTTTTTAGCTAACTTAGGTGAAATGGATCATTTATGAGCTAACTTAGTTGAAATGGATCTTTTTGAGCTAACTTAGGTGAAATGGATCATTTATGAGCTAATTTAGTTGAAATGGATCTTTTTGAGCTAACTTAGGTGAAATGGATCATTTAAGAGCTAATTTAGGTGAAATGGATCGTTTTTGAGCTAACTTGGTGAAATGGATCGTTTATGAGCTAAATTAATTGAAATGGATCGTTTATGAGATAACCTAGGTAAGATGGGTCATTTTGGAGTTAACCTAGGTGAAATGGGTCATTTTAAAGCTAACGTAGGTAAAATGGATCATTTAGGAGCTAATCTAAATAAAATGGGTCATTTTTTAGATAACTTGGATGAACTGGATCATTTATAAGCTAACGAAGGTAAAATGGGTCATTTTAGAGCTAACTTAGGTAAAATGGATCGTTTATGAGCTAACTAAGCTAATTATGCAATTTTTGACATAAGTAAGCTAAGTACAGATCGTTTTAGAGCTAACTTAGGTAAAATGGATGGTTTTGGAGGTCAGTAAGCTTCTTAAGTCATTTTGGAGGAGAAGAAGCTATGTCTAGGTCATTATGGTAAGCATTGGAGGAAATAAAGCTAAGTCTAGGTCTTTATGCATGTGTTAAGCAACACACTAGATAAACTTACCATGATCCAGGAGGTGTAGGAGCGGGCTGGCTCGTGTCGGTAGCTGGAGAAGGATCGTGTGATGCTTGTCTGGAGTTACGCTGCACCAAAGATCATTTCCAATGTCTTGTTAGCATGATGACACTCAAATGTTAAGACTAGCAAGTAATGTCCATTCAAATTAAACTCACAGTGGTCCCAGGAGCAGTCACTGGCATCGGCGGGGCGGTCTGACCGGTCTTCTCGCACACAGACTGCACATTTGGTTTTGATGACTCAGTCATACTAGTTAGTAATGAGACAAACACTACATGAATGTTTTGGCTAATCTGCAAAAGAAACTTACCACAAGGAGCTCGTACATGGCCCTTGCCTGCATGTCATTCCGTGCCCTCTCCTCCTCCATCATCTTTGTCGTCCTCTCCTCCAACTCCCGCTGCCTCTCCGCCGCCTCCCCCAGAAGTTTCTCCGTTCTATCTCTCTCACTCTGTATAGCAGCCTGCAACACCACTCACATGACCATTTGTAATCATTGATGGAACCGCACACAATGTAATGGAGAAAGATAGCTGAGTACGTATCACTAACCTTGATGGCGAGTTGCATTGGCCGTTCACGAGGCCTTATCTCAGGAGCGGAGCTCGACTGGTGCGCCTTGATCTACGGGAGAGTTCTAGGACAACGGATAAGTCCATCTCCAATGGCTATGGAGCCATGGGACCTCCCGCCACCAGATATCATCACCAGCTCTGGATCAATGGGACCCTGGCTCGGGTTAAAGTCCTCCCCTTTCCTCGCCTTCCCCTCATCTCTATATCTCACGAGCTTGTTGTGGGAGGAGATGTTGGTGAAGTTGTTTGCATCATCGAGGTCAGACTGAGAGAAAGCCTTGACTTTCTTGAAAGAGGCAGTGTGGGCCATGGCATACAGGTCGTACACCTCTGGCACCTTATCCACCTTATTGTGCCGTGCCTGAAAGAGAGAAACAATGTAAATTAGTAATTAAAGGGCTCAAGCTAGCATGATGAATGAATTGCATGAATCATGAAGCAAACCACATACCCAGTTCCGCCCAAACTGATATAAGTTGGAGCTGCCTTGATGGTGTGGCACACCTTCCATTTGGGCACGTTTGTCCTTGGCCTCGTTGTGGAGGGCTAGCCATTCTTTTGAGCACCACTCATTGACCAACACCTCCCAACAATCCATCCGATCCGCACACCATCTCGGAGGCGCCTAAGTTAGCAAATAGAAACTTGAGCGCTACGGCTAAGAATTACTAAATGAAGGAACTTAAGTAGAAGGCCTTAAGAATTACCTTCATGTACTGCTCCTTACTCAGGAACTTATCGCGGCACGCCGGCTTGGTCTTCTTGATACCACGCAAGGCGTAGTAGTCTCGAACAGCCTGCACCCGAGCCTCGTGCCGTAAGTTATGTAGTAGGCGCTTGCAGACGTTCTCGATAACATGTGCCGCGTCCTCCTCGCATCCCTCCTCACACCTGTAGAATGTCTGCAATCAAATGAGACAATATTGATTAGTACAATTAATAACTAGCTATTTGAAGATTTTTAAATGTGTAAAGGAGAAATTACCAGAACTTTCTGATCACCATGTCTGCCCTCGTGTCGCACAAGACACCGTCGATAATCTCATCCGGCGGGGCCGGGGCAGCCAAGTAGTGCTCCCAGCTCAATCCAAGCTCTGGAAGCCGACCCTCACCAGGCAACATGACAAACCCCCGGAAGTTTTGCCGGCAAAGAACTCCAAGGACGGAGTAGGGCCGGCGGACACTGTCACATCCCTAACTCCTGGCAATGCACTAGGCTAGATTCATGTGTGCATCATGTTTAAATTTTGCCTATACTTGAAATGGGGATGTTCAAACCCTAGCACCAAATGAAATCCAACTAGGATCACAATGAAATATTTTCAATGATCCCAAAATGCCTTTGGAAATGTTCATCATTTCTGATAAAGGTAAAAACCTCTGCCAAAATGATAAGCATATTTCTAGGTCATTTCTGGATTTTTGAATTAACTCATATTGTATTTGAATTGGGGCATTTAAATCCTATAAATATTTAAATGCTCTAATAAATCTGAAACTAGTTGAGGGCTGTTGGGAATAATTTCAACAGTGCCCACAAATATTATCAGGATTTTTGGAAATGCTCTGGCATTTTAATAAAGCCAAAACAATTGCAGAAAATAGAAAACAGAAAACAGAATTAGAAAAGGAGAGAGAGAGAAACCCCACCTGGGCTTACCTCCTTGACAGCCCACCTGGCCCAGCACTGTAGCTGGCCCAGCCCAGCCGCCGCACCGTCTTCAACCTCCTGCCAGTAGGCAGGAGGGCGTGTGCTCGCCGCACGCGGGCGCCACCTCCACCCTGCCTGGCTGCCCCCTCGTTGCCCTGGGCGCCTCCCGCGACGCCACGCACACCCCTGACCCTCTCACTCTCTCTGGACCCCTCCTCCTCCTCTGCTCTCCCTTCCTCTCGTCACCGAACGCACCTGAGAGCGCCGCTCGCCGTAGCCATGACCACCGTGCTCCCCTCGCCTCGCCGACGCACCAGGAAGCCCTGCCTCATTCCCCTCTTCCTCCCTCGCCAAGAAGGAAGGCGCCGGAAGCCCTGGATGCCGCCAGCTCCGCCGTTCCCCTCCTCGGCCACCGAGGATCGTCGTCGTCGATTTGCCGCCGTCTCCGCGTCCCCGAGCCCACCGACCACACTACCGACATCACCGTGAGCCCCTGAGCTTTTCCCCTCACCTTCCCCTCTCGCTAGCTTCCTCTAGTCGCCGCCCCACGAGCTCCCGAGGCCGTCGTCCGCCATGGCCGACCTCCTGCTCACCTCTGAGCTTACCACGCCCATCTGTGCTGCCCACCGTGCTCCTAGGGCCCCCTAGATGCGGCCTAGCTACCTGATTCCCTTGAGGGCGAGCCGTGCCCTGCGCTCGTGCACCACCGAGCTCCGGCCACCGCACTTGTCGCCATTGCCATCGCTACGGGCCGCCCTAGCCACTGCTGCTTGCACTGCTCAATGCGGACGAGCACGAGCAACGCGTAGATGCCCTCCGCCGCGCTTTAGGCCGCCGGAGGAGGAATTCCGGTGAGCCTCCGCCGTGCGTGCTGTCGCCGCCGGCTAAACTCCGGCCTAACCACAAGTTGATTAGACTAATGACCTTGCTAATCTAATCCTAGCCACTGCCATGTGGGGCCAGCCCCTGTTAAAAGTTAGTTTAGTTTAAACGTAAACTTAATTAGGCACTGAGAGACTGGCACGCGGGACCCACTGGTCAGGTTTGACCTGGACCAGCCGCTGTTGACTTGCTGACGTCATCCTGACATAGTGCTGACGCAGTAATTTAATTACTGGAATTATTCTTATACAGGAAATTTCAGAAAATAGTGCAAACTTCTAAAATTCATAGAAATTCAACCGTAGCTCCAAATCAAATAATTTATATATGAAAAATTATCAAAAAAATCCAATCTATCCATTTATGCTACTTTCATGCATGGAAAACAAACTTATACCTGCTGTATAAGTGAAAACATTCAAATGGCATTTTAAATGCTCAAACTAGAGTTTGCATTTGAACCCTTGGTTCAAATGGACTCCCTTGCACTTGTTGCTAGCTGCATTAGCTCAATTCACAGCATATTGCCATGTCACATTCATGCATCATATTGTTGCATTGCATTGATTGGTTTTCCTTGTTTGCCGGTAATTGTCCCCTCTCGGTAGACGCTGCTCCGACGTTGTGATCGTTGACACTAATGAAGACTCAATGTTATCTTCAGAAGTGCCAGGCAAGCAAAACCCCCTTGCTCATTCCGATACAATCCCACTCTCTCGCTCCTCCTCTCTTTTACTGCATTAGGACAACAACGATTCATCTGTTACTTGCTGCGGTAGCTGAACCCCTTTATCCTCTGCATGACCTGTCATTGCCACAGTAAATAGATGAAACCCACTAGCATGAGTAGGAGTTGTTTGAGCCCTGATGTGCCTAGTCATTCATGCCTGTTTGTCATGCCTGCTATTGCTTAGAGTTGTGTCAGGTCTGATTCATCGGGAATGAATTGGAAAGTTGTGAACATGTCCTACTGTGTGAGAGCTAAGTGTGTGAACACGATTTGGTAAAGGTAGCGGTGAGAGGCCATGTAGGAGTACATGGTGGGTTGTCTCATTGAAACCGTCCTCAGGAACTGAGTTCTGTGTTTGTGATCCATGAACAGTTACTACCACACATTGGGCTCCGGGCGCTCCAAGCTCTCTCGACTTATTAATCAACCTGATCTCTGTCCAGGAGTTGCAACTAGTTTCTGGTGTTTGTAGGTAGTGTTAGTAGTCTACCAAGTGGCACCCGGTACAGGTGGGCTTGGGACAGACTAGGCACACGTGGCCTGGTGTACCGAGTGGCACCCGGATGGTGGGCTCGGGAACCCTGCACACGTCGTTTGGGGCCGTGAGCGACACCCCGGCCGGATCTCCTTGCTGATGGAACCCGAATAGGCGATAAACCTGGACGAGAGATTTGTGTGGTTAGTCAGGTCGTGGCCGACTCCCTCGCCAGGCTTCCGCTTGAAGGTTGCGGAGGTACACGACGTGTACATGGTGGTAAGTGGCAAGAGCGTGTGTGACGAAGTACACCCCTGCAGGGTTAATATGATCTATTTGAATAGCCGTGTCCACGGTAAAGGACTTCTGGGTTGCCTATAACAGTTCATAGACAAGTGAAAGTGGATACTCTAAAATGCGCAAGATAAGCGTGAGTGCTATGGATGGCGTTCTCGTAGGGAGACGGGAGCGGATCCATAGTGGTGTATTGATATGGTGAATATGTGGACTCGTGTGCGCCACCTCAAAAGAGTTACTTGCAGTCGTAGTTCAGGTTAGCCACTGAGTCAAAGCTGGCTTGCTGCAGTTAAACTCCACCACCCCTTTTTTTGATACCGATGCATATGTAGATAGTTCTGATGTAAGTCTTGCTGGGTACATTTGTACTCACGTTTGCTTATTTTATGTTTGCAGAGAGACGTCAGTCTCGCTAGTAGTCCCGTGTGGACTTCGACGTTTAGCTTGATACCTCAGCTACGATCTTGTGCCCTCGGCAGGATCTAGTAAATAGTCAGGCTTCTCAGCCTTTTTCATTTGTAGATGTCTGTACTCAGACATGTTAAGCTTCCGCATATGCTTTGACTTGTATGCTCTGAATGTTGGGTCATGAGACCCATGTTTGTAATATCTGGCTCTTCGGAGCCTAATGAATAAATACTCTGAGTCGTAGAGTCTTGTTGTGATGCCATGTTGTATTTGCACATATCGAGCATATTGTGTGTATGATTGAAATGCTTGGTATGTGTGGGATCCGACAATCTAGTTGTCTATCCTTAGCAGCCTCTCTTATGGGGAAATGTAGTCTAGTGCCTCCTTGAGCCATAGTAGTCCGCTACAGCCCGGTTCACCGGAGTCCTGCTAGCCCAGCACTACTGCTCTGGACACTTGACTGGCCGGCATGTGTTTCATATTGTTCCTGTGTCTGTCCCTTCGGGGAAATGTCACGCGGTGACATCCGGAGTCCTGCCTAGCCTGCTACAGCCCGGGTTCCCGGAGTCCTGTTAGCCCAGTGCTACAGCCCGGATTCGCACGCTGCTGACCGACACGTTCGATGTTGATTCATGTATACCTGTCCCCATACGTTAGTGCCGCTTTGGGTTCACGACTAGCCATGTCGGCCCGGGTTCTCTGTCATATGGATGCTAGCGAGATTGTCATATACATGAGCCAAAAGGCGCAAACGGTCCCGGGCCATGGTAAGGAGACACCCGTGGGAGTACCGTGCGTGAGGCCGCAAAGTGATATGAGGTGTTACAGGCTAGATCGGTGTGACTTGGAATCGGGGTCCCGACAGACACTATGATGGTGGTCCCAACCCCTGGAGCATGACAAGGCCAACACATTAGTTATTTGAAGAAACGTGAATGCAGAAGGTACAAAAATATTAAATGCACTTACGTACCTCTCCCCATCAGGGAAAATCAACCACCTCTGCTCGCGGGTCGCCGGCACGGATGGGAGCCGTGTAGCACCTGCTGGTAGACGGTGCCCCCCTCCTCCTCAATATCAGTCGGCTACCTGCCATCATCAGCATTGCCACTCGGCTCCTCGGTCTGATCCGGCCAGGTACCCCATCCGGACATGTGCTCCTCCGGGGTCTCGTGGGCCAAACTCTCATGGGCCGAAGGCCAGTCGACCCGAGGCTTGTGGGCCCAAGACCCGTGGACCGGAGGCTCATGGAACGGAGTCCGTGTAGCCTCCTCCTCGGACGAGTCCACCCTAGCAGTCATGTGCTCGGGTGAAACAGCTGGGGGTGGCGGCGAGGAAGGCGCCGTAGCAGTCACCCTACCTCTCTCCCGCGACCACGTGCCCCACCTCCTCTCTTCCTACCTCGTCCCCTGCTGGGCACCGCGGTCGACGAAGAAGGGCCCGGCGGTGTCGCCATACTGTCTAGCAACGCTCGGCGGAGAGGTGCGTCTCGAATGGAAGACCTCAGACCACGCGCCGACGAAGAAGGGGCCTTGGCGCGCTCCAGACCAGCGCCCACCATCTTTCAACACCTGCCATGACAAACAGTAAACGAAATTAGTACAACATAAAAAAAAGACCGACATGAATAATAATATGTGTATCACTTAAGTCTATCATCATCAAGTACAACATAAAAAAAATTAATACCTGACACTACTAATAATCTCGATCAGTATCATCAATAAATGCATAATCATCATCATCACTATAATCAATGATGGGCTCATAGGGTTCAGTGGCATCAACATGTGGAAGGCCACCTTGACGTAATCGGTCAAGCAATGACAGGTCATCCGCAATAGTAACCTCTTCTTGTTCCGGCTATTCTTGTTCCTCCTCTGGGGTGATGTCAGATTCACTGTCGCTGTCTACTTCAATGTTTTGGGGTGAAGTATAGCGGTTCTTGAAACGCTTTTTTGAAAGACGTGTCTCTTGGAAGAATTCTCCTTCATATGTGTCTGGGTTAATGTGAGGTTCATAATCCTCTTCCTTTGGGGGGAGATAGTCTAGCACGTGGCGGCACTTCATAAACGACATCCCAACCTTTTAGATTTGGATTAGTTTGGCAGGCCCACAGTAGATAGAATACTTGGGTCGCCTGTTGAGCCGTAATATAGACATCAGGAACATCTAAATGGGTGCTTTGGTTGATTTCAAGCCCTATATGTTCATGAGTCCTTCTAGTCTCCTTCGGCTGAAACCAATAACATTTGACGACTACGACATTCGGTGGTTTTCACCATAGAATAGAAGTTCATAAATTGCTTCAACTCTCCCATAATACTCGGTACCTCCTTTGCCGATAGCAGATACACAAAAATTTGTAGACTTTCGGTCGGCCATAGATAGCTCTTTGCCATAGGTACGAAAGCGATACCCGTTGATGTCGTATTTGTCAAATGAACGGACCTTATAGTCAAAACCATTAGCGACTTGTCTCAATTCGGCGTCCATAGACTCTGAATTAGCCTACAAGTTTAATATGAAAGGATTTTTGCATTACGCACAAATTAGCGAATGAAATGAAATAGTCTAATAGAAATTACCGTTTGTTTGAACCAAGAGATGAAACCGGGATAGCCGCCTCCTTGCTTTGCGAGAAGCTCATACTCTTCGACAGAATCCTTTTGGATCACCGCTCCATACGAGAATAAGGCGACGTATCGACTGTATGAAATATCCAGGAATAAGAGCAGTTCAAAGGAAATAGAAGTGGCGAAACAATGTACTAAGAACTTACTCGATGTACGGCTGCACTTCTATCAGGTTGTTGAAGATATACAACGAAATGGTCCGCCATTGTTCGTTATCCAAAGATACTGGATTTGAAACACTGGCTGGTGCGAGATTCCCTTTGAATAGGCTGAGGTTGGATCCACCCTTTTTAGGGTCGTCAGCATTGTACCGAGGCTTCGGATTATGCAAATGACGATTTTTGGCTTCGTACTGTCACGAAGTTTGCCGCCTCCTCAGTGATGAATGCCTCAGCCATCGATGCTTCAATTCTACGTTTATTTTTACATTTTTGTCGAAGCATCTTCTGCATCCTCTCAGTTGGGTAGCACCAACGATTTTGCACGGGCCCCCCCAATCTTGCCTCGGTCGGGAGATGCAAAATCAAATGTTGCATTGGATTGAAGAAGCCCGGTGGAAAGATCTTCTCTAACTTGCAGATCAACTCCGGCGCCAACTCTTCCATTTCTTCTAGCACGCCAGGCAATAGTTCTTTCGTACAAAGAACATGGAAGAAATAGCTGAGTTCTGCTAGTACTAGCCATTCATCCTCAGGGATGAAGCCATGCAACATCACCGGCATTACCCGCTCAATCCGTATGTGCCAATCATGACTCTTGAGACCAAATATCTTAAATTTATCAAGACTGGCTCCCCTCTTTAGATTCGCTGCATACCCATCGGGGAACATCAACTGCATTTTCACCCACAAGATAATTTCCCTCATAGCTGGCCTTCCAAGATTGAACCATGCCTTTGGCTTCGTCCAGTTCTGCTTTCCTTTCGGTTCTTTCATGTTTTGTAACGGCCTATCACATAGCGCCTCCAGATCGACTCTAGCCTTAGTATTATCCTTTGACTTCCCATCTATGCTGAACAATGTACCAAAAAGTGCCTCGGCGATATTCTTCTCAGTGTGCATCACGTCGATGTTGTGTGGGGAAAGGAGGTCTTTGAAGTAAGGCAGATCCCATAAGCATGTTTTGTGAGTCCAGGCGTGCTTAGAATTATACGCCTTGAAGTACCCTGGACACTCTGGATCTGGCTCAAGAGCGTTTAACTAATCCAGGGTCTGTTGGCCTGTCAATGCAGGTGGTGCAGAGTTTTTGACAACTCTACCTCTGATGAAGTTCTTCTTGTGTTTCCTGAACTTATGGCGAGGATTCAGGAACTGTCTATGCATGTCGAAGCAAGAAAACTTGCGACCGGCCTGAAGCCAACGAAACTCAAGAGCTCCCTTGCATGTGGGGCACGGGAACCTTCCATGCACACACCAGCCAACGAATAGCGCATACGCCGGCAAGTCATGTGTCGAGTACATGTACCAGACACGCATTATGAAGTTCCGTTTGCTATAGGCGACATATGTCTTGAACCCATTATCCCAGGCTTCTTGCAATTCGTCCTTAAGCGGCTGCATGTACACATTCATATTTTTCCCCGGATAGTTGGGCCCTGGAATTATCAACGTCAGGAAAATGTTCTTTCTTTGCATAATCTGTCCGGGGGGGAGATTGAGTGGAAAGACAAATACGGGCCAACAACTGTATTGGGCTGCCGTCATACCAAACACACTGAACCCATCCGTGCGGATGCCGACTCGAGGATGCCTCGGATCTGCCGCTTTGTCACCATGTAATTCATCGAACTTTTTCCACGCAACACCATCCGATGTGTGTACAATCATCAGATTCCCATATGCATCTAGTTCGGTTCTTTTGCCCGTTTTGTGCCATGTCATCTGTCTGGCCGTCTCTTCGACCATGAAAAGACGTTGAAGTCTTGGTACGATTGGCATATACCGAAGAACACTAACGGGGCTTTTGGTCTGTGTCTTCTCACCCATACCCTTGTCTACCACAACATACCTGGAAGACATGCAAATGGGACAATAGTTCAAATCCGCATAGTCAAGCCTAAACAAGACACATCTTTCTCACAGGCATGTATCTTATCATAGGGCATCTTCAGTGCACGGAGGATTTTGTCCGACTGGTACAGGTTTGCAGCCATTACATGGCCTTTGGGTAGAAAGCGTCCAAATATTGTCATCATTGCATCGTAGCATTCTCTGCCCAAGTTGAACTGAGCCTTCAGAGCCATTACTTGTGAGATGGCATCCAACTGACAAAGCTCAGTGTGCTCATGGGGCGGACGTTTTGAAGACTCCAACATTTCATTGAAGGCCTTTGTAGATTCCTCCATCTCCTCGTCCGAATCCCGAGCGTCATCGAAGTCTTGCACCATGTTTTCCATCCCGGTACCATGCTCGTCGGTGCGACGACGATCCACCTTAGCTTGGTCACGTTGGGCAGACTCACCATGAAATGTCCACACCGTATAATCGGGCGTAAAACCACTCTTCTGTAGGTGTTTGCCCATTTCAGCCTTTGTCCTCTTTTCCCAATTGCCGCACCGTAAACAGGGGCACCAGGTTTTCCTCTGGCCATTTGAAATGCGGCTCGCACAAACCCCTTGGTTTTTGTGAACCATTCAGTGCTCCATTTGTTCTGACCAGTGTGACCGGTGTACATCCACGCACGATCACTCATATTGACTTTCAGAGCTACTAGACACACAACAAATATATATATATATAATTCACCATGTATATATTCATCAGTTGATCTACTTTGTCAATTTTATTACGTCCATGCAACCTACACTCTAATAGGTAATGATAGGTCCTAATCCCACCCGAGTATGTTTAGATTGGGTTCATTTTCCCATGCTATGCTTCGGATCCTACGCAAAATTTCGGCAGCACCTCCCCGCTATTCTCCTGATACACGTCTCTACAATAAACAGAGAGGATGTGTACCAGGAGAACAACAGGGGAGGCACTCACGAAATTTATGGGTCGGATCCGGAGCAAAGCATATGGGAAAACGAACCCAATCTAAACATACTCGGGCTGTCCGTGGATAGCGTTGGACAATTCGAAAGAATAAAGGTTATAAATATGCAAATGCATGCATATTTATAACTATGACACTTTCGAACAGGAGACACATATTGGTTACGCATACTGATGATTCAAGACACATATATAGCTAGCTATCAAGTTTCATCGGAATAGATCAAATAATTAATGGGGGAAGAGGACATGTCATTTGTGCTCACCCACGAACGAAGGGGCAGAGCTCGTCAAACGCACGGCGAGGTCATCGAACACCAAACCTCGCAGCGATGAAACAACTGCACATTTAAAACTACCCGATCGACACAATTATATATGATGTTTTCATAAAAAAATCGAAAAATATATGACCTAACTAATAATTCACAAATATATGACCCCGTCGGCCTCTAGAAGGCCAAAGAACACCTTTTCGGGAGGTGTCGGGGGTCGGGGTGTCGTGTCGGTGTCAGGGCGCCGTGTCGGGGTCGGGGTCGGGGTCTCGGGGTCGGGGTATCGGGTCGGGGTG
>NC_057802.1:223242120-223242405 GCF_018294505.1 Triticum aestivum
TCTTCTTCTTCTTCTTCTTCTTCTTCTTCTTCTTCTTCTTCTTCTTCTTCTTCTTCTTCTTCTTCTTCTTCTTCTTCTTCTTCTTCTTCTTCTTCTTCTTCTTCTTCTTCTTCTTCTTCTTCTTCTTCTTCTTCTTCTTCTTCTTCTTCTTCTTCTTCTTCTTCTTCTTCTTCTTCCTCTTCTTCTTTTTTCTTCTCCTCCTCCTCTTCTTCTTCTTCCTTTCCTTTTTCCTCTTCTTCTTCTCCTCCTCTCCTCTTTTTCTCTTCTTCTTCTTCCTCTTCTTCT
>NC_057802.1:223243439-223256486 GCF_018294505.1 Triticum aestivum
TCTTTGCCGTCAGCTTTTGGGTAGCTGATGGCAAAGAGCTTCTTTGCCGTCTGCTAGCTGACGGCAAAGAGCTGGCAGATGGCAAAGTAGCTGATTCCTGTAGTGTACTACAGTAGTACTTCTGGCAATCTGACACCAAATGAACCGCGACACGTCCACCGCTTGTAAACAAAAGCATGTCCTGGTGCTGCGAGCCACCGCGCACGCGTTGGCGAGGGAGAAGGCGTAGCAAGCTAGCTTCTCGTCGTTCTACGAGTTTACGGGACACATCAAAGTTATTTAGTACTCTCTCCAAACAGGGCCGACCATTTCCATGGCTACCATCCCATAATCCGTCATTGAGTACGTGCACTATTCACGTGCCATCGGGGAGAAAAAATATTGCATAGTAGGTGCCATCGAAGTGCACGACTCACTTACGCACTGCTTATCTCCATTTTCTTTCATGAAACACGCACCTTGATGCTAGATGTTCCGCGTGTTGGCAAAAGGATGAACAAAGCTCATGTAAAAAAAAGAGTGGCACAACATAGATTCCCGACAACCGAGAAGGCGCAAGGAACATCGTGGTGGAGCGTCTGCACTCATAATATTTTATATTGTTCATCGATATAAAATCAACCAGATCTCTCCACATTCCTATGCCATTCTATAGTGTGAGAATAACTTTGAATGTTACCTCTGTGGGACACCTAGTTATAGTATATCGAGCAGCCTGTATCGCTTCGCACTCCTTGTCCTTATAGCCTGCCGACTGTACCTTATATACACTTGCTCTTTGCAAAAAGGCCTCCCTAAGCACGCATTAATTTCCGGGGCATTCTTCTATCTACTCAATGTTGCGTGCACTTTGAGCATGTTGGCAACTTCACTGCTAGCTTGCTGGCTCATCTTGGAATTGACGCTAACACATTGCAGCGTTCCTACAAGGCCCAGAGGTTAATTTGAGAACAAGGAACTCGAGGTTAATTTGACAGACATGCCGTATAGGTTGACAGAAGTCATATCACTTTTTTTAGAAGGATGTCGTGAATTAACACGATAGACCTTCTTTCAAGCCAATCAACATGTGTTCAAAAAACTATAATTATCAGAAAGTAACGCGATAGACCTTCGATTAACATGTGTTCAAAAAACAAGTACTCCTGCAAGACCCAGAGGTTAATATGAGAAAAAGGACATCGAGGTTAATTTAACAGACATTCCTTATAGGTTGACAAAACTCATATCACTTTTTTTGGAAAGATGTCGTGAAGTAACACGATAGGCATTCTTTCAAGCCAATTAACATGTGTTCAAAAAATAAAAAATTATCAAAAAGTAACGCGATAGACCTTCGATTAACATGTGTTCAAAAAACAAAAAATTAAAATACAAAGACCTCGTGGTTCAACTAATAGGACGAAGCACTATATACATTTAAGCCAATTAAACGTTTATACTAACCCATCCCATTAGTTTTAACATCGAGTCCACTTCCCATTCGGTCACCCATCTGATGACTACTCCAGCCTCGGCATAAAAAACTCGGGGATGAGAAATCGGTAGGGAAGCTGGTCCTCGCCGTTATAGGAAGCCTCTTTGCATCCTATATTGCGTACTCGGATGACCGCGTGTTGCCGCCCAATGGCCAATGCCATGTCCTTCGCGAATGTACAAGCTTCCCTCCCTCGTCTAGCTGGCTCGCACGTTTTGCCCCTGATTTTTGCCGCCTGCCCACCTATAGAACCAACTCGCGCCGGCCAATTCCTCTCCAAACACCTAGGGAAGCAATTGAACTGAACAAGTCTAACTTGTTTCTAGTGGGTACATTGATGTGGCATCGAAAGGGTGTGATAGCTGACTCTGGCAAAACAATTGACTACCACGTTGGCATACATGAGCATGGGGCCCACTTTTTAGCGTGCTGGACGGAGGAGGGAACGCAAAAAAATGGAGCGCAGAAGGGTGCGAATCGATTGGCTCACGTGTGATGACCACTGGAGCAATCCACTCAGATTGTACTACGTTAAAAAATTCGTGCAAACACGGCCGGTTATACTATGAGTAGGTGACCGTGCGCTTGGTTCTTCGCCTCTTCCGGAAGTCGAACAATGATGATGGTACTACACTATAGATACTTTCGGCAATCTAACACCAAATGAACTGATGCACGTCCACCACCTGTATTAAGCGCATTATCGCAAAGCAAAAGCTTCTCCTCGTCCTGCGAGCCACCGCGCGCGTGCTCGTAAGCGAGGGAGAGGTCATACTAGTAGTAAGCAAAGCTTCTCCTCGTTTGCGAGTTGACGGGACACATCAAAAGTAGTGTATTAGTCTCCAAATAGGGCTTCCATGTCCATGGCTACCATCCCGTGCTCTGTCATTCAGTGAGTGCACGATTCACGTTCCATTGAGAAAATAATGTTGCGTACGTGCCATCGAATAGAATAACTTAATTTACAAAAAATGAACCACCGCATCCTGATCGAACTTTTATTCGTCCACGCGCGGTTCCCATGAACAACTACTACACTCGCCAAATTATCAGGTGAGTTGCCTCTTCGTACAGAAATGAGCTCACCGTGTACCCGCACGTGAGTATTAGGGAAAGAGGCAAAAAGTATCTGCATCGGTGCCTTAACCTCTTCCCTTCGTGCTCGTATTCCTTTTTTTAGGGTGATTCGTGCACGTACTCCACCTACATTCATGACCGTTGGTGAATCTCTGCTACTATACTTAACTCCATTTTCTTGCATGACACGTGGACCTGGATGCTGGATGTCCCATGTGTTGGCAAAACTTAGAAGAACGCTTTTCGACGACCGAGAAGGAGCAAGAAACCTTGCGGTGGAGCGTTTGGACTCTTTAGTATTTTTATTCAGCGATATTAAATCTACCCAGTCTTCTCCACAGTAGACTGGAAGAGTGTAGTTACATCATAAATGGCCAAACCACGCTATCACCATATTTCTTAGCCTCCGTGCGTCACCTAGCTCTAGTAATCCACCAGCCCGGCCGTATCGCTTCTCGCTCCTCGTCTCTCTCAAAGTGCGGCGGGCTGGCGATTTTGCCGTCTATTGAGGTCGGTTAACTCATCACTCGCTCCCACATGTTAGCAACATGCCAAGAGCATTCTAAAAAAATTTACTGTACTCTATTGTTATGCCAAGAAGAGGAAGCGCTTTGACCGACGGACCAAACGAGATGGGTGTGACATGCCATGAGTGGGTCTAGTTTCTCGTTTTGAACTTGTTTGGTGTAGTAGTAACACTTGGTTTTGCACCTTCATAGAATGATGAAAATCCCCACTAAAAAGGCGCTTTGCTTTCTGCTAATCCCGTCAACCGTTCTTGTTTTGTGCATTAAATTGTTAAGTGCCATAACTAAGATATAATTAACCAATGCATGTAAAACATTCTTGTTTAGTAATGTAGTACTCAACACGCATGCATGTGTTGCGATTAGTACTACTCCCTTCATCCATACGTATATATAGGGCCTAATGTATTATTCGAGGTTGCCTTTGACTATTGATAAGATTTATATAATTTGAAAATTATATCATTCGAATATCCTTTCACGTACGAATTTGATGATATGCTTTAAGCATCTTGCATGTCCTATAAGTTAGTCTTGGAAATTCCATTAAGCCCTATATACATGGACAGACGGAGTATATGATACTAGCAAATGACCAGCATTAATAGTAGTTCATTGGTTGGTTTCTATTTTTGATTCAGTTGTTGTGCTGCTACCGTCCAATATTCGCATGTGGTTGTTTCTAGAATAAAAAAAAGGAGGGTGTATAAGTCACCTTACGAAAACCAAATAATCCCGAAACACTTAGGCGTGGTGCATTAACTCCCACCTCATTTCTTGTTTCTTGACATATCAACGAATAAGAGATGTAGGGAGTGAGGGAGTCCTGGACTAAGGGGTCCTCGGGCGTCCGTCCTATTATCCATGGGCCGGACTGATGGGCTGTGAAGACACGAAGGCCGAAGACTGTACCCGTGTCCGGATAGGATTCTCCTTGGCATGGAAGGCAAGCTTGGCGATCAACTATGAAGATTCCTTTCTATGTAACCGACTCTATGTAACCCTAGATCCCCCCGGTGTCTATATAAACCGGAGGGCTTAGTCCAGTGGGGGAGATATTCATTACCCTAGTCATACAGGCTAGGCTTCTAGGGTTTAGCCATTACGATCTCGTGGTAGATCAACTCTTGTAATACTCATATTCATCAAGATCAATCAAGCAGGAAGTAGGGTATTACCTCCATAGAGAGGGCCCAAACCTGGGTAAACATCGTGTCCCCCGTCTCCTGCAACCATCAACCTTAGACGGATAGTTCGGGACCCCCTACCCGAGATCCGCCGGTTTTACACCGACATTGCTGCTTTCATTGAGAGTTCCACTGTGACGTCGACGAAAGGTTCGATGGATCGCCTTGTACTAAAAGACAACATCACCCCCGGCTGGGCGGCTTTACCATGATCGCCCGTTCGGCCGTTGAGCCGACAATGACCTCTCGGGCCATCGAAAACCCCCTTCGCATCAACTCCAAAGACTCCAAGCAGATGGATCCGGCAGAGTTTTCATCCTTGAACGAGCTCCTGGATCGCATCGCTGCTTTTTGAATCGCCACAGATTACGATCAGATCGGGCTTAAAACCGACCAAGGAGAAATCAAAACTCCGCTGGTCACCCACCAGATAGCGGTAGTCGAGGAGCAGGACGACGAGTCTTCTTCTATATTGAAGATGGACTATGTTTGGATCGCCGATCAGGAAGAACCGGATGCCCACCAGCGAAGGGATGCAACCAGCCCTCCGAACATAGAATCGAACGGCAATCCTAAACAATCAAAAGATACTCTGGAACCCGGACTGTTGAGTCTGGAAGGCTTCAGACTCCGGACAATTGGTCAGGTGAGGGTTCGGATTTAATTCCACCCACCCACCCGGACATAGACGCTCTCATGAGCATAAAACAGCAGTCTCAGGAAATGGTCCATCACTTCTGGGCCAGATTCCTCCTTGTCAAAGACAAGGTAAAAGATTGCCGCGACGAGGACGCGATATCAGTGTTCTGCAACAATTGCACGGACGAAGGAATTCTCAACACCATCAATCGCCGCCACATACTGAAGTTCGCTGACTTAGCAACTATTGTATAGAAGTACATCGCGATGGAAAGCACCTGGAAAACTCAGGCAGCTTGCTGGGAACCGTCGGTCCCAACTCAACTCCTCCTACAGGCGAAGAGGGCGCACCCCCATGGCACGCCCAGTCCAACAGTCAAGAAACATAAACCCATTACGCGGCACGGCACCGTTCTGGAGGGATGGCTCGATGGCCCATGCAAAATACACATGACACTTGATACCGTGGGAACCCACAGCCTTAGAGCATGTTGGATACTCCGGCAGGTAGCCAAGAGCGGAGAGGACATCCTTATCAAGGACACACTAGAGCAGCTACCTCCAGAAAACGACGACATAAGAGTACTGACGGTCTTCGAGACATTCGCTTCAAACAACAAGCGCAAAAGGGCACTTCGCGACCTTGCCGAAGTCTGCCAAATCGCTGCAATAAACCCTTGGAAGGACACGGCTATAACATTTAATGCCGGTGATGAACCGAGGTACATGACAGTCCGAGTGCCAGCCACATTAGTCCTCGGTGCCATCATGGACGGGTTTCGACTTACTAAGGTCCTCATGGACGGCGGCAGCGGACTAAACCTCATTTATGAGGACACACTCCACAAAATGGAAATAGACATGAGCCGCATCAAGCAAAGTAGCACAACCTTCCGAGGAATCATTCCCAGTCGGGAGGTGTGGTGCGCGGGCAAAATCACACTTGACGTGGTATTTGGCACGCCGAAGAACTATCGGTCCGAAGAAATCACTTTCCATGTGGCCCCTTTCAGCAGCGGATACCACGCCCTGTTGGGGCGGGATGCTTTTACACGCTTCCAAGCTATACCTCATTACGGGTATATGAAGCTCAAAATGCCTGGACCAAACGGTATAATCACTCTCGCCAGTGATCCGGACATAGCACTCCGCGCTGAAAACACATCCCTGGCCCTTGAGGCGCTATCCGAAGCCCTCGCCGCTGAAGAATTAACTGCACTGCGCTCCACGGTGGACAGGGACGATGTGATCCTCGACAAACGCCCCAAATCCACCTCCTTCAAACCAGCAGAAGAAATAGTCAAATTCCAGGTCCACCCAACGGACCCCAAGAAGACAGCATCTATCGGAGCGCAACTGAACCCAACAGTTGACGCCGCACTACAAGAATTCCTGCGCGAAAACTGGGACATATTTGCCTGGCACCCTTCAGATATGCCAGGGATCCCACGCAAGCTAGCCGAACATAGTCTCAATATATTAACGGGATTGAAACCTTTCAAGTAAACACTGTGGCGCTTTTCCGAACCCAAGCGACAAGCCATGGGGGAGGAGCTGCCAAACTTATCGACGCCGGATTCATTAGAGAAATCAAACATCCGGACTGGCTGGCAAACCTGGTGATGGTACCAAACAAGGACAAATCCTGGCGCCTGTGTGTCGATTTCAAAGACCTCAACAAGGCTTGCCCTAAGGATCCCTTCCCCCTCCCCCGCATTGATCAAATCATTGATGCCACCGCAGGACACGACTCAATGTGTTTCCTCGATGCATATTCTGGATACCATCAAATCAAAATGAAGGAGTTCGATCAAGCTGCAACAACATTTATTACCCCATACGGGCCATTCTGCTCCAACACCATGCCCTTCGGGCTCAAGAACGCCGGCGCCACATACCAACGCATGATTCAAACATGCCTGGAGAAACAGATCGGCAAGACAGTAGAAGCCTATGTCGATGACGTCGTCATCAAAACTAGGCACGTTGAAACACTAATAGATGACTTACATCTTACATTCGACAACCTCCGTGCGTATGACATTAAGCTCAACCCAGAAAAATGTGTCTTCGGCGTCCCCGCTGGAAAACTGCTGGGCTTCATCGTTTCCAATAGAGGAATAGAAGCAAATCCAGCTAAAATCCGAGCTCTGTCACAGTTGGCTACGCCAACAGACCTCAAACAAGTCCAAAAACTAGATGGTTGCGTATCAGCGTTAAGTCGCTTTATCTCTAGATTAGGAGAAAAGGCACTACCACTCTATCACCTCTTACAACGCACCGATAACTTCGAATGGACAGACGCGGCGACTGCCAGACTGGAGGAAATAAAGGACCTCCTAGCAAGCAACCCAATCCCGGCCGCACCAAACGCTGGCGAACCCATGTTGCTGTACATATCGGCAACACATCAGGTGGTGAGCGCCGTGCTCGTTGTCGAACGAGAACAGGACGGACACAAAATTCCCACTTCAAAAACCAGTATACTATGTATCTACTGTCCTCACTCAATGACATAATAAACAAATCCCGGTACCCCCATTACCAAAAGATAGCATATGCGGTCTTCATGGCATCCTGGAAGCTACAACACTACTTCCAGGAGTGTTCAATCATGGTGGCTTCCAAAGTCCCACTCAATGACATAATAAACAACCGCGATGCCACGGTACGGATCGCCAAATGGGCCATAGAGCTACTTCCATCTGACATAACATACAAGCCACGTTGAGCCATCAAATCCCAAGTGCTGGCTGACTTCATCGCCAAATGGACAGAGGCCGAACTCCCTAAAGAGTACGGCGCATATTCCAATTGGGTTATGTATTTTGACGGCTCCAAAAGGTTGGCGGGGCTGGGAGCGGGCGTCGTGTTAACATCCCCCACTGGAGATGTCGTCCAGTATGTACTCCAAATATTATACACAGACTCCAACAACGCAACCGAATACGAGGCCGTATCCATGGGCATACAACGCCTGGAGGTGCGCTGGGACTCAAACCTCGCAATAACTCAAATAAACAGAGACTTTGATGCCAAAGCTCCAAAGATGGCAGCTTATCGTAATGTCGTCTTAAAAATGTCGGCTCGGTTCGAGGGGCTTGAATTTCATCACGTCGCCCGAGAATGTAACTAGGCGGCGGACGTCCTTGCTCGCATTGGCTCTAAGCGCGACCCCGTCCCACCTAACATCTTCCTGGAAAGGCTTTTCAAGCCATCCGTGGTGTGGCAAGGGGAGGGCGGCAACAACAGTCCAGATCCGAACACAACCCCAGATTCTGAACACACCGATATCATCGGGGGCTCAGCCACCGAAATTACACCGTCGACTCATCTCATTATGGCAGTCATTGCCCCATGGACCGAACCCTTCTTGGCCTACATTAATAGGAAGGAGCTTCCCGAAGACCAGAATGAGGCCTGCCGCATTGTCCGGCGCTCGAAGGCCTACAAGGTTCACGACGGAGAGCATTACAGGTAAAGTACTACCGGAGTACTTCAAAGATGTATCTCCGAGGAGGAGGGGCGGCAGCTTTTGGCGGATATTCATGCAGGTCTAGGCGGACACCACGCCGCAGCCCGGGCCCTTGTTAGCAAGGCCTTCTGCACAGGGTTTTATTAGCTGACGGCCCGAGCAGACGCGCAGGACCTTGTCCAACGCTGCGTCGGATGCCAACTCTCGCCAACCAAAGTCATATGCCCCCAACTGCCTTACAAACAATCCCCATTACTTGGCCTTTCGCGGTCTGGGGACTGGACATGGTTGGACCCCTTAAAGGGGGAAGCCATAAGAAAAAATATCTGCTGGTCATGGTGGACAAATTCACCAAGTGGATAGAAGCTAAACCAGTCAAAACGGCCGAGTCCGGGCCGGTGATAACATTCATATCCGATGTTGTGCACCGTTACGGGGTCCCACACAGCATCATCACCGATAACGGCTCCAATTTCTCAGCCGATGAGGTAAAGATCTGGTGTGCTAATCTGGGCATTAAGCTCGATTACGCCTCTGTCTACCACCCGCAAACAAACGGTCAAGTCAAACGAGCCAATGGTCTTATTATGAGCGGCATCTAACCCAGACTAGTGCGGTCTTTGAAAGAATCTGATAAGCACTGGGTTGAGGAGCTCGACTCCGTACTCTGGGGGCTGCGGACCACGCCCAACCGTACTACTGGATATACACCTTTCTACATGGTATATGGCGCAGAGGCTATGTTGCCCTGTGATATCATTCATGACTCACCTCGAGTGCGTATGTACGAAGAGAGAGAAGCCGAGCTAGATCAGCAGGACAACCTAGATGCCCTGGAGGAGGAGCACGACGTCACCATAGCCCGTTCAGCATTTTACCAATAGCAGGCTCGAAGATATCAAAGCAGAGAAGTACGGGCCAAGACTTACAACGTTTGCGAACTCGTTCTACGCCTGCCGGAGAAGAAAAAGGACAAACTCAAGCCCAAATGGGAGGTTCCCTTCATAATCGATGAAGCTCTTACCAGAGGAGCATACCGTCTTCGTGATTCATCGGACAATCGCCTAGAGCCGAACCCCTGGAACAGGGCCAGACTCCGAAGGTTCTATGCCTAGCGCCGAATTCTTTGTTCGTCTCCTTCTCCCTTATAGTTTCCATTATTTTTTCTCTCTTTTCCGCTTTTATTTTTCCGCTTTAAAGCTCTCATACGGCTAGACCGTACACCGCTGATGTATACATCTTCAAATATGTACGTCCATTATACCTGGGGGCTTCGTGGACAGAAGCTTTTCATTATTCTTTGAGCATCAAGCTCTTCACATATGCGTTTTTTTTCATATGTACCTTTTCTTCGCCATTATATGCATCGATATGACTTAAGTTTTGGCCAAGCTGGGTTGCCTGGCTCCTGTGCTTATGCCCTACGTTCCCGTTAGTTCGGCTAGGGCATAAAGGGAGCACCTCTGCGATTGTTAGTGCCAGGTCATCCGGATGTGTACCTCAGACTGGGTGAAGCCGAAAGCTAGCGTTCTTAAGGGAATATTCGGTCGGTGAATTAAAGACAGTTTTGCATGCACTCCATTGCGAACCCCCATAAGTTACATACACTGTGATTTTCCCATCACAACTCGGACATGTACGTTAATGCATGCACACCCAGGGAAAGGAACCCTTAACGGAACTATTCTCTCTAGAAGATGTTTCTTACGATCTCCATGTAATATAACATAACTAGACGGATACAACTTCTCTGTTCAAGGAACTATGACCCCTACGCCTAGTTTTCCATGCATACCCCGGTCTATTCGGCCGCGAGGGTATTTGGAAACACTCCGCAACCTCAGGTCCGGAGGTTGAAGCGAAAAGGTCTGCCATGACAAATGCTATACAATTTAGCTAGAATTCCACATGTCAAGGAAAGTACATAGTCACATGGACTCAAACACTCACTACTAGGGAAAAGCCTAGCAGCAGCGCGGGTTTTAGGCCTATCAATAACGCGGGTAGGAGCGCTACTGGTACGGCACTACAGCTAAAGGTTAGCAGTAGCGGTGGTTAACCCACGCTACTGCTACACCGACTTAGTAGTAGCGCTCTCCACATAGCACTACTGGTAATTACTAGTAGCGCTTCTCCCAACCCGCGCTACTACTATTATTCCGTATTTTATTTCTTTTTTATTTCATGTTGTATTCATACACCTCTATACAAGTTTTCATACAGCAGCAATTTAGAGATTGTTTTTTACATCATAATGAGTTATTACATCACTAGGTGAAAGAACCGTGGACTAGTTTCAAGTGGATGGACATCCACTTGAAACTAATCCGCGGTTCTTTCACCCAATGATATAATAAATATCATCATCATCATCATATCATTAACAACTTATCATCATAATACATCATTGTCATATAACACCTCCTCATGATCATCGTTTTCATCGATGAGACATCACATAGAAAGTTGGTCACTAGTCATAATCACAACTACTCTTCATCATCAACTCTAACACATTGTACCATATAATAAACATATTGTACCTCATAGGACCTACTACATTCTCTTAGGACCTACTATATTCTGTAAGGTAAAATAGAAAAAAAACAAGATAGCCCCTGGCTCTCCATTATGGAGAATGGAGATTATCCTGTCTCCAATTCTTGCCTTTCGCTTAATGTTGCTTCCAAGAACCTCCTTACGAATGTCCAAACATTTTTTCCATTCTTTGTTTAGCATGTGTTAACCGGTTTTAGAAATCCGATATGCACAGGTGAGATCCGTAGGATGACCTGGCTGTATGTTCAGAACTTCAAGGTGACCATTCTGATACATCAGATGAGGCACACAATCCATCAGGATTTTCTGTTGAAAAACATAGTAATAACTTCGTAGTTAGGAATGATGTACTAGTTTTAGAAGTATGCAAAAGATGCACGGATGTCGTAATAGTAAAAAAATCTTACCAGGGTATCTCCATAGAAGTTATCGTGGTTCAACACGTGCACTAGTGGACGTATTCACCATAATTTGGAGGAGTTCCATAATAGGTATTGTAATTCTCCAAGTAAGTACAAAATGCGATCAGATGATTTTTCTCCTTATAAGTTAATTCGGAGCCATCGGTGTAGTGGGTTTTGTCTACCATCTTCCGCACATTCTTTGAAGAATGAAAATAAGCTATCAATGGAAATAAGTTGTCAACTATTTTGAAATAAACAATATAAATTAGTTAATAACTATGTTTGAGAAACTCACATAGCGGTAGAATCGGAAGCGTATCAATAAGGACCCAAATGTCCATATTGTTTTGCTCGATGTCAGGATCACCAAGATCCATGGTGACAATCATACCCTCATAAAAACCATACATTTTCCAAAGTGCTTCCCAATTTTGGCAACCAAAATGGGTTACGCTCTGAGAATTGTACAGATTTACTTCAAAATCCATATCATGATGGGTCCTTAGGTGTATTTTCTTTGTTTCAAAATTTTCATGGTCTTCAAAACCCATCCTCTCCAAGACATAGCATCTTGCATGGCATGGGATAAGCTAGTCGAATTGTAAAAGAGGAAAATTAGACATTGAAAAAGTTGAAGTCGTGCTTAATTACGAAAAAAACACTTGTCGTCGTTGCGTACCGTTTCAACGTCGAAGGTCTCCTCGAGCTTAATGCTGAAGCGCCGATCTTCGTCCAGGTGAGGGTACCTGTCGCACAGACCTCGATCGTCGTGGCACCAGCTGCACTCCCCTGGGAGACTTTCGTCGTCCGAGTATGACATTTCCTACGTTCATAATTCAAAGAATAAACTTGTACAATTAAATATATGTACTAAAAACCTAAATTAGATCCTTATTTTTCGAGAAAATCCAGGCCACTCGATATTTCCTACATATTCTAGCACAAGTCATGCCAGAATTCACCGAAAAATCCAGCATGACCTTTGCTAAAAAAGGACGTATCGAGCGCCTGAAATTTGCCGGAACGGAAATTGATCAACACTCCGGCAAAACATAGGCCACTCGGAGGTGTAACCTGAACATGACCGGCCACTTGGGCAACCACATATCCTATTTGAGCAACACAGGATATACATGTTTTTCTCTACATCATATATATCTTATAGGACTCATATTGACATGGAGATTTGGCTGGTCTCACCTCGAGGTCGGAGGGGGTCGGTGACGGGGACGACAGCGAGGATGATGGAGGGGCTCGTTGATTTCTGCAAAAGCAAAAACCCTATAAGACTAATACATCCCGAATAATTGCTTAAACTAAAAAAATAACAACAAATATGACATGTTCAACTAGTTCTATTAATTCAACTAGTTCTTACTAAATATAAACTTACTATAAATAGAAAAAAACTAGTTCTTTCTAAAAATAAAGTAGTTCAACTAGTTATATTAATTTTCTTACTAAAAATACATTAGTTCTATTAATTCAACTAGTTTATTAATTTACTTACTAAACTAGTTCAACTAAAACTAAACTAGTTCAACTAGTCTATTAATTTACTTAGTAATTATTTTAAACACTTACTAAAAACAGTAAACAAAACTACATTATACAATAGTAAAAAACATCTACTATTAACCATACTGCCCTAGTTAACTAGTACCATCACTACTACTAATTAGCATCTACTACTACTAAAAAT